>NW_028263383.1:16919711-17184711 GCF_051168715.1 Poecilia mexicana
GCTACATTAAAGCTAATGGCCTGACAATTTAACTGCATCAACAATGACAGCCCTTGCACATGTCTGTTCTACCAGCTGAGCCACTGGGCGCCCACTGTCCTGATTCTTAATCTAAATACACCATCTTGCTTTCATCTAAAATTTTGTCTGATGCTCTTTCAACTGTTCGCAAGTGGGGTTTCGTTTTGCACAGAGAAAACAGCCTCAGATCCCAACCCATCCAAAAACATTTGGTTTTTAAACGGATTGCTATATTAAAGAAACAAGTAAATATATTAAAGAATTTGACAAAAGGTTTAAACCTGACAAATAATGCAATAACATATTAAAGAGAAGTCTATTTTTGCTTAATGACTCTTCTGAATGAGCCTTTCAGAATCAAAATACGAAATCATGTCTTTTTTAAAAATAAAAAATGCTTGCAATAATACCTCTTTAAAAGCAGTGTGCTGTCCCTTTCCTGTGTTTCCAAATCGAATACGAACTTCAGGCTCGTAAATTTAGCTTCTGTGATATTAGCATCAGCTTGTTAGCTTGGCGTCTTGCAGCTAACAACGGCTACAGCAGCTAACGTTAGCCTAGCCTAACGATACTAGTGAGGTGGCTAAATATGGTAACAATTCAAAGTGGTTAGGAAAGAAAATAGGTCCAACAAATGACATATTAATGTACTTTCTGCTATAACATATTACTCCGCAACATGTTAAGAAGATAACCGGCAAACGTCATGACTGAAAAAGCTAATGGCCACTTGATATTTCGGTTAAAATTCATGTAAACACATCGGCACGTTAGCTTTTAGCTCCCCTGACAGCTGGAAGTCGTCGGGACTGGGTGACAGCGGCGTTCAGCTGCGAACAGTTCGCAACACCGAAAAACAAATTCAAATGTTTCTCCAAACACACTGACTTTTATTTATTTATTTTTCACCAGAAATATGTCGGTCGACACCCTCCCCTTTAATCCCTGCACAGTTTTTATGTCATTGTATATTAACGTTCATGTAAAAAGGTTGAAGAAAAACAATTTGCGCCAGCACAACATCACAGCTACGTACCACAGTACCGCTGTTAGCCAGGTACCCAGCACTTCCCAACAAGGTTTAATTACCTGCGAGCTGTCTCCTGAGTAACAGCGCTGACTGAGGCTCTGTCATAGTTTAGCGGTTATGATGCAGCTCTGTTCAAGAGGGGCAGTTCGAGGTAACAGCGTTGTTTTAACGTTAACTAAACAGAACCCGTCTCTCTTATTTTCCGATTAGCATTCTCCTCGTTCTTCTTCGCCGCCTTCTGTTGCCACCTTCGATGTTTCTTCTTCGTTGGAATCCTCAGAGCAGCCCAAGCTGTGAGTGATTCTCTACTGCCATCTTCTGAACCGTTTTCACTCTCCGGCCTCAAAGTTTTTTAAACGGTAAGTATATTAGGCAACAAACAATGTCACAGAAAATATTACACGCACGTGTACTTATTAACATTGACGCAGTGCGTAGTAAGGAGACTCACTGTATGAATGTCTTTAAACATTATTAAGAGGTAAGTGGGATCTACTGTGTTGTAGTTTGCTGGGGCAGCACGATGATTAAAAGATGCTATCAGGATGAAGACGCTCCTTCACAAGGCAGAAACCACAATTGTTCAGAATCTAAATGAATCTTTATTGTTTATAAAGCTAAGATGGACTATGAAGTAACATTGCATTTGCCTTTAACTTTTCTACATTTTGCCATATCACAGCCACAAACCTCACTGTCTTTTCTTTGGGACTTTATGCGACAGCCCAGCAGCAAACAGTGTATATTTCACAGGTGGGAGGTAAATAATATATTAAAACAAATTTTTTTTTTTTTACAAAATTAAACCTGAAAACTGTGTTTTGTTCATCCCCCTCAGAGTCAATATTTTATAGAAATACATTTGGCTCCAATTATAGATTTAATTCCTTTGGGAAAATTGATATTTCCCCATTCTTTTTTTTTTTTTTTTTTTTTTTTGCGTTTTAGCTCAAAATTGGATGCATAGTATCTGAATACTTACAACTATTTGATATGGACCCCCAGATAAATTTAGCTCTGAACTCGGCCTTTATCTTTTCTTGCCTGCATTGGGGGATTTTTAAGGATTACAGTGCATCTTGTTCCATTCATCTCTTCATAAACAACGATCAGCTTCTTTGTTCTTGCTGAAAAATAGAATCCCCATAGCATGATGCTGCCACCACAATGTTTGTTTTTTTTTTGACTAGGTACATTATGCGATTAGAGTGCTGCATGGTGGTTTTCTGCCCCACAAAGTGTTTTTTATGCAGATAAAATGCAAAATGTTGGTCTCATTTGAACACAACAAACTTCTCTGACCTGTTGGCTGTCTCCTTTGCATTGTTTCTACATGCTACTAGCATGGAGTCTTGTTACTTTCTTTTTTGCTACTCTTCTATTTTTTTAATCCATGTAAGTAATTTTGCTATCATTTAAAATTTGCTTTAATTCTCTTTCAGATGTTAGCTGATCAGTTTTGTTTTGTACAGGATCACCTAAAATCCAACAGTGGTGAGATTAATAAAGAAAAAAAACATTACTATAGGGGTTTATAATGTCCCATTAAAGAGACACATAAATATAAACACCTGATCTCTTAAGTATGGATTCAGCCTCCCTGCTGAGGAAACACGTTTTGGTTCCTTGCGTTCACATTAATCACATTGACACAGCAGTAAACTGAGAACTTTGAATTTTGGCTGATGCGTTTCCACAACAAGTTTTTGAAGTAACGATTAGAAGTAGAAACCAGGTAAAGTTGAGCTGCCGCAGCCGTCAAGCTGATAGCCCGGCTCTAGATGTTCGCGCTAAACCCCAGACACAAAGACTTTACAGTAATATAGCAACTGGTTGTCCTTTGTGTCATTAGACCGCTGCTGACAGAGAAGCATAACAGTGGGAGTATCGTGGGTTTGCTCGATTGTGCCATTGCAACTTAAAATCAGTGACGTAACATCAAGTTGTGACGCACATGAGGAAATTCTGAAAGGCAATTTCTTCATCTCTTCATGTTCTATGTTTAACTTTGAGCGTGTCATGAGGACGGTAAATCAGACACGGTGATCAATCTAAATCAGGGATGTCAAACTCATTTTCGTTTTGGGCCAAATCCAGATCACGAATGCTCTTAAAGGGCCGGTTTTGCCAGAATGTATCGATAAAACCTGTTCACAAACGGCTTTTTGTGTTTGTGGTACTAATTTGGAAATGTTTGCGCTTATTTATGAGGGTAAATGTGACTTTTTTATTTCTCTCTGTATAGATCATGGACTGTAATCTGACATCAATTGAAACTGAGGCAGCTGTTTAGTACAACTTGTAAAGTTTTTGACAATTTTTGAGAAAATCTTTAAATAAACTCCCAGTTTTTGGGGCAATTTGTTGACTTTGTGTGAATTTCCACGATAATTCTCAAGAAACTGGAGGGACTGATTGATGTAATTTGGCAGTAAACGGATAAAAACTGCATTGATTTGATTGATAGCATAATATTTAAGCACACTTAGTGTTTAGTCTAGAATCCAGCGGGCCACATAAAAAGCTACGGCGGGCCGGAATTTACCCCCGGACCTTGAGTTTGACATCTGTGATCTTCAGGGTTCATGAACTTTGTAGCTGTTTTTGCTTGAATCCTGAAGTTCTGAAACGATGAGGTTCTGGAACCAGAGCGATTTATTTAATTTACACTAACCTTTTTGTAAATTGGTCAAATCCTTAATAAACAGCTCAAATAGTTGATGTTACGCTGTTTAGTTGGTTGAATAGGTTGCTGTTCTCAGCCTATTTTTTGTTGTTATTTTTAGTCGGTTTGCGTACGTGTCACTTATATTTTTGTGGTAAATCGAGATACGATGATCAGATTGGTCTGAAAAACTACAGTTTTGCAGCATAAGCTCTGAAACCACCAAAAAAAAAAAGCTCCTCTCATCTGCACAAGGTAATGCTCATTATAAACACTGGGTGGCGTTAGGGGACACCACAAACAGACGACCTCTTGATTGACCTCTCAACAGCAGTAAAAAAAGAAGATGCAATCACAATATTTATTATTGAGAGATTGCCAAAATACATTTGACAAACCGATCAGGTGGCGTACTCTTTGTTTTATTTTTTTTTTTTTTTACACCTGCTTCTCAACTGCTCTGCTCTGAAACCAAAGGTGAAAAAAAAAGTATATAAAAAATGATGTCAGATCACATTGACAGAAACTCTCCTGGGCAGGAAGTTGTCGCCAGGTCGCAACGTCTCGTTCCGACAGACGGTGGCTGCAGTTGCAGCTGCGGCGTTTGGAGGTGTTCAGACTTGTGGTTCTGCTGTTTTCTGACAGATTGCGTTAATGACGTAACCAGTGAAACTAGAGAAACACTCAAGCTTTCATGCCACATTTTGGGGACTTATGATGTCTTTTCAGTGAGGGTCAGACAGAAGGACTTGCATATGTTTGAGGACTTGACACAGAAGCGTCATCGGGTTAACAATTAACCAGTGGATGCAGCGAAGTGACAAGAATTCAATAGGAAAATAAAAACCACACATTCTTAAAGCCGGTCAACAAACTGGATAGAAGCCTTCAAAAATGGAAATAGAGCAGCTTTTGTTTGAGGGATTTTCCCTCTTTATGATTTACATTTCTTGCGTTATTAAATCAGCCCTACAGTAATGAGCAGCTATTTTCCCGACAGCGAAGGCTAAAAAGGTACAACTGACCCACTTCTCTTCTGACGCTACAGGAAAACGCAGAAGGATGCAACTCCTCTGATTAAAGTCTGAACACGCTCATTTAGTTCCTGAAAATGTTTGCTACTTTCAGTCTGCTGAGGGCCTCCCGCCTGTCGTTCACGTACTTAACCTCTAAAAAGCTCTACCCAATGAACCTGACATGTTTTTTTTTTTTTTTTTTTTTTTTTTACAAATGTTGAAAAAAGAAAAAGCTGGATAAAAATACCAAACATCACATTTAGCAACGTTGTGTCAACCCAAATGTGGAGGCATATGACCAGCCCTGAGTGGGCAGGGCCCTCTGCACTAACTTAATATATCTCGAGTGAGATAACCGTTTAGCTTCCTCAATACTCAGAGAGCCACGGAGGAGTGTGCGCGCCGTTCTCTGGCATCCAATCTTCAAGTATGAATTGAGAAGAAAATAGCTTAAAAGCAACTTCTCTGTAGAGGGAGCCTTCTGCAACCAGGTGAGCTTGTTTTCTACTTCTTCAAACAGTTTTAGCGGCTTAAGGTTTCCGCCTACAGCTGCGCCGGCATCAGTTGTTGTGGGGTTGATTAAAAGAAGCCAGGACTTTTGGGTGTAGAGGCTAAAATCTGAGCAGCAGCACTCTGCTGAGGGTGCTGTTTGGAGAAGATTCGCTGCACAATAGGCTCAGTGTTATCACTGCGTGGACTCTGTAACCTGGGCACTAAGACAGAGGGCTTTTCTGTGAGTAAAAAAAACAAAAACATTTTCTTTTTTTTTCCTTTTTTTATCTGTATTTCTGTTTTTAGTGAACGTACATTGAGGGATGAAGCGTTCCCTTAGCCGCTTTTAACTGTTCGTGTAGTTTGGGCTGCGAAACAGTTTACCAAACAGCTTCCTTCTCCTTTCTCCTTTTTTGTTTTGACACATTTACACTCGTACACTTGTGAAATTTCTTCTTTTTTTCTTGTCATTGTAAACCCTCCTGTCTTAACACATTCTCCGCTAACAAGATTACGACTGGGAAGTGGGATTTCACAAGCAGAACACAAGAGCAACAATCCTTGTCATACATTGCTTAAATATGTATTTTTGTTTTTTGGGGGGGGTTCTTGTTATGTGTTTTGAGCTCATTGAATGATTTAGCAAGAAGCCATGCATCTGTGAGCCACATCTTGATGCCTACTGTATGCAAAAGAGATAAGCGGCTGAGACAAGAACGAATGACAGCCATGAACTCATCGCTGACCCCTCTGAACTGATGGGATGATTGGAAAATGGATTTTTACTCTCTACTCATTCATTCTTTCACCAATTAGCGATAAACGGCGCCCATGTCCCGCAAAGTTTAAAAGCCTACGGACGCATGCAGACGAGTTTGTTGCCTAGTTTAATGCGTGAAAAGATTTTTTTCATAGCAACGTCATTTGCGACCGAAGAATGTGGGGGGAAAAAAATCCTTTCGTTTGAGCGCCTGCTTTTAAGGGGAAAAATCTCATCAAGAAGTAATCACTGGGGGAACGATTATTGATCGCCCGTTCACACAACCATGCTTTTCGAGGATGATGAGAGACAAAAAAAAACAAAAAACGATTTGGTGTTGTATCAATGATGTTCACCTCAACAAGGTTTCCAGAGCGTCCCATAGCATCACTGATCCTCCACCATACTTAGTGTCTGGAATAAGACGTTTTTAATAATTTGTTGTTTCATGTCTGACCCAGTGTTTGTTTCAATCGTGTCACTTCCACTGAAAGCACTAGAAGTATTTAGTTGAATTTTACACATTTACTCCCAAACAGTCAACTGGTATATAATTTTTTATTTTTTTTCACATCTCAAACAGTGAGTTTAGGACATTTTTTACCATCCTTCATGCTGTGTGTGGTGGCAACATAAACTTGGATCTTCCTCCAGCCTGATGGCCAGAAGATGAGAGAAACAACTCTCTATGTCATGTCATGTTTATACCCCAGAAAAACAAAAAGTAATGCATTAACGTAGGCTCTCCTTGACTAAAAACATTAAAAATAATATAATGCTTCTGTCATATATGTTTTAAAGTGATACCAGTTACTGCACCAGTAAAAAGTGGCCCGTTTTTGTGTTTAATCCTTATGTAGATTCTCAGTGTAGATCACAATGTCGTCTGCAAACAGCATACTTCTGCCTGATCTCAGTCCTACCAGGTGCTGTCACAAAATTTACGCTGTGATTTAGTTTGTGTGTGTTTGGTTGTTGTTGTTTTTTTAGGTAACAGACGGGCTACACTATGGATCAGAAGGGATCTGTGAGCTCCCATCAGGACAAACCGGTTCCTCGATGCAGCCTGGGCTCCAGTTCAGGACTGCATTACGGCGCTCTGGTGAACAGCGTTTCCTCGCTGGCGCCGCTCGCTTCAGACAAGCCGCCCATTTCACAGAGACGGGCCTATGTGGCCATAGCTGTGCTCTGCTATGTCAACCTGCTCAACTACATGGAGCGCTACACGATAGCAGGTGGGCTGAGCTCTTTAGTGGTCGTCCTGCCGCCATTCTCCTGCTTCCTTCCCGGTTTTTTTCTTTTCTTCTTCCATTGCATATCAGTTTCGCTGCAGTCGTTCTTGGCCCCAATATCATAACCACCCGTTTCCGTTTCGTACCGGTAAGTACACCATGTTGTTCCCACAAGTGTGTCGTTTCCAGCGTAATCGTTCAGGTTTTACTCGTGTACTTAACTTATTAGAACGTTCTTCTTTGTGTGAAGCTACGTGTGTGTGTGGAAGGGCTCTCTGGCCGACGCTGCTTACATTGCCGATGATTTTTTTTTTTTAGAAGAATAGATAAAACATTTTATTTCAGTTTTTCATTTTCACAATTCTGACAATTTTGTAAATAATCAAGTTAAGGCATTCAGCAGGAAACATGGTGATGCAAAAGTCCAATAAGAAGGTACTCAAATCAAACCCAAATAAAAATAAAACGGGTGAAGGAGCGAAATGACCCTCAATGTATTCCCCCCCCCCCATTAAGTAATTCAGTATTTTCATTATTTCAGGGACAGAAATAATAAAATGCTCAAATCCAGCTCGCGTGTTTTACATTTTAGCCCATGTGAAGATGATATATTTCATGTTATTTCTATCGACTGTGGTTCTCATCCCTCATACATAAAACCTGACTTTCAATAAATATCAGATTATGACTCGCTCCTCATCTAACTAGAAAAACCGTAACTGGGTTGGCAGTGTTGAGATGAGTCTCGAAAACCACAGGACGTCATCTGAAATCATCGGGTTGTAAAGTCGGTGTGAAAGAGCAGAAATTGCAAAGGCGTAAATGGCGAAAAGAAGACAAAATGATTTGATCACTGAACTCCGCTCGGAGCCTCTGATTTGGTGACTCTCTGGTGTCTTTGTTGTGATGCAGGTGTGCTTTCTGACATCAAGAACTTCTTCGTTATCAGCGACAGTACGGCCGGACTGCTGCAGACAGGTGAGAGGAGGCATCGCTTTGGAAATGATACAAATGAGGTTCTTATTTGACTCTGTATTCAATATGTGCTGAAAGGGAACTAAAAGTGCAGCTAGGCTTTCGGACGGAAGACAAAACTAACCTGTGACACACACACACTTACACATGCAAGTTTGTATTTTTAAACATAAAGAAGAGGCTGAACTTTGTTCCCCCCAAAAAATGCGCTTCCAGTCGTCAGAATGTAGATGAGCATGAGAGAAAAGGTCCCAAACACTAACACACATAACTCCCTTTTTTTTGAAACGAGCCAAGACGATCAACACTGTGTTTTTCCCACTGAGATCTCTTCTTCTCTCTCTCTCTCTCTCTAAATCGACGTGTCCATTTGTTTACAGTTTTCATCTGCAGCTTCTTACTGCTGGCCCCTCTCTTCGGTTACCTCGGCGATCGCTACAATCGCAAATACATCATGCTGTGCGGCTTGAGCGTGTGGCTTCTCACTGCAGCTGGCAGCTCCTTAGTCTCCAAATCGGTAAGTGTGAAGCCGAGCGGCCCGCACGCGCGCGAAAGAAGAAACATGGAGAGGTCAAGAGAGCGTCACTTCCTGCTGCTCCTCCGCCTTAGACACTCAGCTTCAGAGCGCGTTAAAAAAAACACACACACACACACACAAAAAAAACATTGGCAAGTCGCTTCTATTTTTAGCGCGCAGAAGTTTGCTGGTGAGGCTGTGTCGCGCAGTGGGAGGACTAAGCCAAATGTCAGCAAGCAAAATTCAAATGTTTAAAATTTCTTCAAAATCATTTTTACAGTGTTG
This sequence comes from Poecilia mexicana, assembly GCF_051168715.1. Classification (NCBI taxonomy): domain Eukaryota; kingdom Metazoa; phylum Chordata; class Actinopteri; order Cyprinodontiformes; family Poeciliidae; genus Poecilia; species Poecilia mexicana. The sequence continues at coordinate 16,928,705 of NW_028263383.1, forward strand.
CCGAAAGAAGAAGTTCGCTCTTAAATACGGTGAATAATTCAGCTTCGTTTGGAGGAAAAAAAAAAAAAAGAAAAAAAAACAGGAACTGTTGTTTGCAGAAGTTGCGGATCATTTGCTGCAACTTGTCTCTGATCTTCCTAACAAATTGACACGTTTAATAGTAGTACATCTTCAGGATGCTTACTTTTAGGTTATCGTCCGACATCAACTAGAGTTAAATGAAACTCCAGCTGTCCACCTCACAATACTGCTTATGTGACATTTTTAAACGCAAAAAATAATTTCTTTCTCAGTTTGTCTCTTTAAAACTTAAAATTTCTATGTATTTTATTGGAATTTTATTTGATTGATCAAAATAAAGTATGAAACATAGTCATGAATTAGAATAATAAAAGTAATGTCAATAAAAGGAGAGTGGTTGCACTGGATTAGTTCAGGTTTACAAAAAAATGAAAGTCATGTCGATTTTTTAAAAAAATTATAAACTATTTTGTGTTGATCTAGCTGCACATAGAATCCCATTAGAATGTACCCATGATATTTTGGAAGTGAATAACGTTTGAAACGCTTTCTGCGCTTTCGACTTGTTTTTTGTTTTGGTTTAGCAATTCTGGCTCCTGGTTCTGCTCCGAGCGCTCGTCGGCGTCGGGGAGGCCAGCTACTCCACCGTCGCTCCCACCATCATCGGAGATCTGTTCTCCGGGGGTCAGCGGAGCGTCATGATCTGCATCTTCTACATCTTTATCCCTGTGGGGAGGTCAGAGGCTCCCTCTGTAACCTTTGCTTCTTTCTGTTTGATTTAGTCTAAATAACTGCGCTGCACTCTTGATATTTCTGTCTTAACCCAGAGCGCTGCGGCCGACAGGATGCGCTTTTTTTATTATTATTTGCACGAGCGCCGCAACCGTTACGTCAGATTTGATCTTTTGTGGGGTTTTTGTCTTTTTTATTTATTCCAGATGAGAAGAACGTGCTTTTTTATTGCAAAAAGGCTGAAAGGCATTTAACAAAATCTCCTATTCAATTATATATTCTATCATCAAGAGTTTTATTAGGCTCCAAGAAATGCGTAAAAAGTGTGATGGATAGAAAGTGAGCACAAATCAGACAAAAAAGTACAGAAAAGTGATGGATGTAGTAACACCAATATATTCGGATCGAATGCCGCCCTTTTTGGGGAAATATTTATGTGGCAATTAAATTGTCTAATTGGACGTCGGGAGCAAAGTTGTCTGAGACCAAGTTGCTTAGAAACCCTCCCAATATGAAAGTACTCTGTGTTAAGCTCAGTCTGCCTGTAATCTCACAAAATAATGAAAAACTTTCTCCTTTAAGAAGCAAAAAGTCAGTCAGAGTTTGAGCAGACATCCTTTCTCTCTCGACTTTGACCTCACATGCACACAGACAGTTGGCGACATTTCTCATTTCTCTCCAGAACTGTCACCAGAAGTAGACTTGGCACCAGCAAAGTCGTGCATGAAACAGCAGCGTTGAATGGAAGCAGCTAAAAGTCTCACTTTTCAAATCATAATCCCTTGTTTTGTTCACTGGACTACAATAACATAGTCATCAAAATCATATTCCAGGAACAGAATCTGCCATCAACCTCTGTAGAATCAAAACATGTTGCTTGGTTGATTTCAAGCTGATGTTGCGTATGAAACAGTTCTTTATAATCTCCTTCATTCGTTTGGCTCTGAGAGTAAAAAAAACTGGTTCGCTGCTGCAGTTAATTAATGTACGATATATTTGCAGAGGCTGATTTTAAGTAACGTGCATTTCGCTCTTTAATCTTTTTTTTTTTTTAGGTTCTCTTACGCAAGATGAAATCCATCTTTTAATGTATTTTGTCTCAGTTTGTTTGTTTGTTTGTTTGTTTTCTGCCCTTCCTGCTCCGGAGTTGATGGCAGTTCTCCTGTATTTTCAGCGGTCTCGGATACATCACAGGGGCAGGGAGCGCTAATCTCACGGGGGACTGGCGCTGGGCTCTCCGGGTACCACATTTCTTACAGAAACGTCATGATTTTCGACAGGTAAGTCTAAGAATAACAAGTTTTTATTTTTGTTGTTTGTTTATCAGATTACGCCTATCATGGGTCTCGTCGGACTCGTCCTGATGGTGTTCCTGTGCCCCAACCCTCCACGAGGGGCAGCAGAAACCCACGGAGACGGAGTGACGGGCCACAGCTCTTACGTGGAGGACGTAAAGTATCTTCTAAAAAAGTACGATTTGAACAAAGACGAAAACAAGAAAAAAACAACCCAAACTGGATTTGTTTCGCAACCTCACAAACGATGACATTACTGTTTCGAAAACAACTCTGTCGCTTTCGGATGCTGCTGATAGCTGAAGCTATTTTTTTCTTTCTGCGTCACTTATCTGATCCTCGACAGTATTCCGGTGCTCTTCTTTTATATTCACGCGTTTCATGCTATTTCATGTTTCATGTTAAGCTTGCGTTTTCTGACCTCAGTAAAAGCTACGTGTGGTCGTCGCTCGGAGTGACGTCTCTGGCCTTCCTCACCGGAGCCTTGGCTTTCTGGCTGCCCACCTTCCTGGCCAGGGCTCACGTCACCCAGGGCCTCCGACCTTCATGCACCGGGGAGAGCTGCAACTCCACAGACAGGTGCCATCGCTCGCCTCGACCTGCGTTTTGTCTCGCGCTTCAAAATCCCAGAAGGTCGCTAATCATTTTTTTTGTTGTTGTTGTTTCCTTTTTCACCCCAAAAAGCTACATATTTGGCGCCGTGACGGTGGCCACGGGCATCCTGGGAGGAGCTCTGGGCACCACCATATCCAGGCAGCTCAGGGACAGGTTCTCACACGCGGACCCCCTCATCTGTGCGGTGGGCATGCTCGGATCAGTGCCCTGCCTCTTCATCACCATCTTTGTTGCATCCTCAAGCATTCCAGTCACTTATGTAAGAGGCAAACACGTCTACATTTAGCTATAATGCAAAGTCCTGCTGAATAACAATAAAAGATATTCTCTTAATTCGGGAAATTAAGCATTTTAAAACCCATAAGGAAATTCCAAAACCACAGTTAACTGCTGCCCTGTCATTCGGACAAGATTTATGGAAGACCAATAGTGACGCAGTCAAATAAACCAATCACTCCTTGTTCATCTATGTCAATTAACGATATAGATTACTTGACGTGTAATCTTGTTCTAAGTATTTATTTCTGAGAAATGTTTCGAAATAAATAGTTAGAAAATTTAGATCGGTGTATTGTAAATGCTATGATTATGTTTATTGAATACAGCGAAGAGCAGAATAAGTTAAAGTGACTCTAATTTACGGCTACTGTTAGTCCCACAGTAAGTGACCGAGGCGTTCAGCGGCAGCTCAACCGTACCAGATTGATATTAGAAAGGGACAGGTGAGGGCCAGACGGGTGAGAGCCAGACGGGTGAGAGCCAGACGGGTGAGAGCCAGACGGGTGAGAGCCAGACGGGTGTGCAGCCGCAGCTCGGTGAGGCTGGCTTTGACCGTGAGGGTCAGAAAGATGAGAAGGAACTTCCACAGATACAGGATGAGTAACTATGGAGAGGCAGACAGGGAGTTTCCTCCTGGCTGATGATGTCTATTTACTTGTGTTGAAATAAGTTTCTTTTTATTTTATTTCAATAAAAAGAAACAACATAAAGTGGAAGAATTATTTCAGCAGATTACAGCATGTAATCTAGCAAACTAAAACCTTAAGAAGCCCGTCAAATTGTATTTTGGCACATTTGACCCCAGATCCTACCTTTGCTTTAAATCCACTTTCTTTTGCACATTGTTCACGTTGCAGCAGCGTCGTGTTTACAATCGCTTGTTATAGCATTAACATTTATTAAATTAAATAAACTGAATGAGACCAAACATAAACTACCTGGTTTGTATTTTCTTTATTCAATCCAAAAGTAAGAACTACTGTCGTCGTTTTTACATTTTTGTTACGTTCTTTGTTGCTTCCTCACTCTGTGACTTAAATCTTTGGTTCCAGGTGTTCATCTTCTTCGGTGAGTTGCTGCTCTCTCTGAACTGGGCTGTCCTGGCCGACATACTGCTGGTGAGTCCTGGCGGCGCCGACCCTCAGTGAAACATGACCGCGTTCTGCTGCCTCTCGGCGCCAACAGGGCTGTTGTGTTTGTACGATTCTCTCCAGTATGTCGTCGTACCAACCAGGCGGGCAACGGCCGAGGCTCTGCAGATCACCGTCGGCCATCTTCTCGGCGACGCTGGCAGCCCGTACCTGTTAGGAGTGGTGAGCTGAAATCTCTCTACGGTTTTCAGTCCTTTGGGGGTTTTTTTGTTTTTGTTTTTTGCTTCCTCTCCGTAACGCTGTTCTCACATGTTTTGCAGATCTCTGACGCCATACTCTCATCTAATCCTGATACCAGCGACTTCCGTAGCCTGATGTACAGCCTCCTCCTCTGCCCGTTCATGGGGATTCTGGGTGGCGTTTTTTTCCTCATCACTACCATGTATATCACTGAAGACAAGAAAGCCGTCCAGCGACTGGTTGAAGGTAATTTATTTTTGAGAATCTCGGCTCCGGAGCCACAAGTTGCTTTTATTTTTAGATCTTCCTCAATGCCTCTTTAAAACTTTAGCTGATAATAACTTTACTTTGTTAAACATACACATGTAAACAAATGCAGGTTTTAGTAGGTTTTTTTTTTTGGGAGTTTCTGGAATAATTGCACTGAACTTTTTCGATTTAGATTTCTTAGATATTTTTAGATTTACTTTTCTTGTCATTAAGTTGGAAACTTTATCAGCGATGCATAGAAGAAAATGTATCCTTCTATTTCCAAAGGTTTTCAAGTTTTAATTGGGTTTAAAATCTAAAACTAGAAATAAAATTGTGGTTCTTCAAAAGAAAAATGTGAATAAATTTCTTATAATAAATAATGATAAAAATGAAAGCTGTCTTTTTTTTTTTTTTGCTTTAACTTAATTTAACATTTGCAACTATAAACTAGTTTTATCTAGTTGGACCGAAGGCAAAAATGTCTTTTAGGACTGTTAAGGTGCACACACCCCTGATCTAGGCTTTCTTAAATAATGGTCTTCTATTCAATGCACACACTGGCTCTCTTACTTATTACCAATAAGCACAAGTTCTCCATAAATGATGCTGGCATACCAAAATAACTCGAAGGCAGAAGCAGAGAACGGCTCGAGCCGGTGACGAGGTCACTGCGCTTACGGTTTCGGTTTTCATTGCGTTGTGTTGGTCTATGACAAAAAAAAAAAACCAAAACGTAGTGACTTATGAAATTGTGAGAAATGTGACACACCGGATGGATCTACAGACTGTCACGAATCTCCTGCTGCTACGTTTCTACGCCATCTGCTCAGAAAAAGGTCAAATTGAGGAGGAGTCTCAAAATGAGTCAAGTCATTTTCTGAAGAAAAAAATAGGGTCAGGGAACCGTTGCCCAAGACTGGTTGCAACATTGCAAGGAAGTGTTTTCGTGGAAGCAAATATTAAAAACTTGACTACAGAAGTTTTGATGCACTCTAACTGCATGTGTGTAATCCAAAACTAAGAATTGCAATTGTTTAAATGTTGTGTTTGTGTTATCTACAGGCCTTCAACCACAGCAAGCCCCGGCGCCGGATTCCTCTATGGAGCTGAGCAACAAGAGCGATGTGTAAAAAAAAAAACTATGAAGAAATTAGTCCATTAACAAACTTTTCCTTAAACTTTGCCTTCTTTTTATAAGTATTTCCCACGTTGGTAGCAAAGAGCAAAGGTTATTCTTGTGTGCGCAACTTAGTGCCTGTTCCTGCTGCAGCTCTTTGCGGTGGAACGTCTGCTGCTCACATGTCATCGTCCCAAAATCGCCTCCCATTTGGAGGCGCTGCCCAGGATACTTGAAAAATAAGTGTAATTATTTTTTTACGTAAATAATTTTTTTGTGTGTGTGTGTTTTAAAGACATGAATAAAACTATTCTTTAAGCCATAAAGTGTTTTGGTTGTTTTCTGCTCTTAAGTATATATATTTTGTAATACGTATTGAACACATAAATTAAATGCATTTTGGATCTTTCTATCATCTCCACGGTGGAGGGGGTGATCATTATTTCTCAGTTTTTCCTGGTAAGCCGGTAAATTGAATGAAATATTTTGTCCACTAGATGGCGCTGCTTCACTTGAGTAGAAAACGATGCTTCCCGTATTTCCTCGCGTTGGCCCGCTGCGAAACCCGGTGGGTTTACTGAAACCTCTGCTGTAGATTCGGCAGGAAATCCAAAATGTAGATGTACTGTAACGATTAACATGTTTACCTACAAGACAGAGCTTTAGTGAGAAAACATAAGAAGTCCTAAATAATCGGAACAATAGTGAAGAGGGTCATCCACGGAGAAAACCTCCTCAAAACATTCAGAAATACTCCCCCGGAATTAGGAAGCTCATCCGTTAGTCATAGAGAAAGGTTTCAGAAGGAGCGGAACCGATTCTTAAAATAGAGAGACCAGTGAAAACGTGTTGACATATCCAGCTAAATAAAGCAACGTTTCATTCAGTGATGTGTCATATTCCAGATGAGCGACGCAACAAAAGCATCACTGGAGGTTTTAAGACTTTGTCATCCACAAGGCGATACGAGCGTCAATTCTCCTTCATAGATCTTCAAAGTTCTTTGGATTCTGCCGTTATTCTGGAAAAGTGCCGCTCCAGTGACCGCTGTCAGATGCATCATTTTTGTGGCTGCTCACGTGTCTTCCTGTTAAACTATAAGCACAGACTGGGAGTGCAGGGGGGTGAATCAAGGTTGTGTGTTCAGCCCACTTCTGTTCAAACTGGTAGCACCCAACTGTGAGGCCACAAATAGAAAAAAAACAACAACAAAAAACAGATCATTAAATTTGTAGTTCATGAGGACACTTAGTGATTCGTGGAGGTAACTGCTGACCTCTAGAGGTCACGACCTGGCCACCCCCTCAGCATCAGTGCTGTGGAGAGAAACGAAATCATCAGATTCCTTGGAATGAGGATTTATGTCCGGTATCTGTTTTCAGACTCCATTTCCATGAACTTATTGAACAGCTGCCACCTTCAGCATCTGCAGGCTGCTGCGCATATTTTCTGCCTAGAGCTGTTACAATTTTAACAACCTGAGGCAGAAATGTGCGCACAAACTACTGTTAGGACTGTTACATCATTACACATCTTGTATTTAAAAAAAAAAACAAAAAAAAAAAACGTGTATATATTTACGTATTTATATCCCAGAGATACTGTCTTTCTTTTTTTTTGTTTTTAGTTCAATGATATTTTGGACACCATGAAAATAGTCATAAAACAAGTGGACAGGGTAGATAACACAGACTTCTCTCAAGGGCCAAAACTACGGTGGCCGACAGGTGCAAATGCGCACCAAAAGAGAAAACACCCCCGAATTCGAAAACACCCCCGAATTCGAAAACACCCCCGAATTCGAAAACACCCCCGAATTCGAAAACACCCCCGAATTAGAAAACACCCCCGAATTAGAAAACACCCCCGAATTAGAAAACACCCCCGAATTAGAAAACACCCCCGAATGAAATGCAGCAAACAAAAAAGAAAACACCCCCGAATTAGAAAACACCCCCGAATTAGAAAACACCCCCGAATTAGAAAACACCCCCGAAGCAGCAATGGCGACAAAATAATTTTTGCTGTATTACACTTAAAATTACACAAATTTATTTTTTACAATGTTTTTAGGCGAGAATGTAGATGTGTAGATCTGAAATATCTGCTCGGTTCATTAATAAATCACCTACTTCCAATATTGCTCCGACGTTTTCGGAGATGTCTTCTCCCGCTGCATTAACAGCCAGCTTCACTCGCAAGCTGTCAGCTGGCCGGGCGCTCCATGTAGATATTAATAAAGTATTTAATTTATTCCTGAGCAAATGGGTTTGACTGATTAAAGTTAAGCCTTCAAACATAGTTTATTTAACTGTAATGTCTTACTACCTGAGATCTGGAGAGTATTTGAAAATGAATAATATCCCTTGTATACATTAAACATTTTAGAATCAGACAGATTTTCTTTTTACTATGGAACAACTTTTATTACAAAAGGTGAAGAATAATACAGAAATAAAGAGTAAAAAACAACTGAGTCCGTTTTTTTTACTTCGTTGCTCTGTGCTTCACGTTGTCACGGTTGCTAAGCAACATAACGCCGAGATGGAGGCTAGGCAGCTAGCCGGAGGCTACAGCTTCTCTCTTCTGGTCGTCCATATTCGTGGCCTTCGAAGGACCCGTCTTCTGTAGATCGGGCCGTTTCTCACATAGACATAATAAAAGGACAGACGCCTAATGAACCGCTCTCGTCTTATCAATACATACTTATATAAGTATACAAACATAAATAAATAATCATTAATACTGAATAATATACATTAGGCTATGCATGATTATGCACGCACACACACACACACACACACACACACACACACACACACATATATATATATATATATATATATATATATATATATATATATATATATATATATATATATATATATATATATATATATATATATAATGTTTTCCAGCCTACGAGTTCTGGTTTAAGAGTGATTCAGCAGCTGAGATTGGGTCCAAAATCCGATACGAGATTCATCCGTGCTGTGCAGTGAATCTGTCTCTCCCTTCTTCCTCACGTCGTAGGAAACCTTCAAAACAAAAACGGGACATTTTCGAGTTATCTTACGTTGACTGAGTTAAATAATTAAATAATAGCCATTGTCATCTGTGTAAACTTTGCTGGTGAATGTTATGATTTTTATAATATTGTTTCATTTCTATAGTAGGCTCTTGTATCAGATAATCTAAATGTTGGAGAATGACTGAAACATTTTAAGATTTACGGAATCTCGGTTAGCTGTCAGAGCGGGGGCTGAACACCAAGCACTATAGCTAGCATTAGCTGGTATTTCGCCAGTGGACATAAATACAGTATAGTAATATTCTAATCACAAAAATACACAGTAATATGTCCATCTTACTTGCGAAAAGTCTGTCGAGCCCTCACGTCAGTAGTCCGTCGATCCGATCAACAATATTCCGCAGTGCTGAAGGCATCTTCTGCTGTTTTGGTTGAGCAAAGCAAAGTGTATTTGCGCCGGAGCAGCCAATCGTGGGGGGGAGGGTGTACTCTTTTATTATGTCTATGCTTCGAAGGATCAGTTTCTCAGGGCCCTTGAAAGGATGCAGAGCCTGAATTCGGACACAGCTATTTTTTGTTATAGACTCCCCATAGTGGTCTGGAGCACTTCCGTTTTCAACACTTTTTGTTTGCTGCATTTAATTCGGGGGGTGTTTTCTAATTCGGGGGTGTTTTCTAATTCGGGGGTGTTTTCGAATTCGGGGGTGTTTTCTAATTCGGGGGTGTTTTCTAATTCGGGGGTGTTTTCGAATTCGGGGGTGTTTTCTAATTCGGGGGTGTTTTCTAATTCGGGGGTGTTTTCGAATTCGGGGGTGTTTTCTAATTCGGGGGTGTTTTCGAATTCGGGGGTGTTTTCTAATTCGGGGGTGTTTTCGAATTCGGGGGTGTTTTCTCTTTTGGTGCGCATTTGCACCTGTCGGCCACCGTACAAAACTGCAACAGTGCAACAGATACTTCGTGTATCTTGCGACAGTGTTATACATTCCAACTTTTGTGCCATCCTGTAGTAAATTAAAGAAGCTAAATTTGTTTATATTTAAGTTCCATGTACGAACTGAGAGATACATCCTGTCTGCAGGACGCCGCTGACGGTTAACTCCACAGATAGAAAGGCGAAAACTGAAGATGAATATAAGAAATACGCAACATAAACGACAAAGGCGAAGAGAACACAACCTTTAAGGATTATTTAGCCCACGAGGTTTGTTTAGTTTACGCTTATTTTCTGTGATTAATTGTTAACCGTTAGATAGAAAGTATAATAATTTGTTCTAATGTGGTATTTTGTTGGTAGTTCCCATAGGTTGGCATATCTAATCATTTAAATAAAACTGTCTGCATTACATACATTTAAAAAAAATATTTAAATGCACATGAAAACTAAACAATTAATTCAAATTGGAATTAATAAGATTTGGAAATTGTACATGATTATCTAGTGAGTCATTTAATTGTTCCATATTTTCTGTGCTACAGCTAGTCATAAAATAATGTAGCATATGACATCTGATTGGTTAGTAAGTAACATCTATAATAAAACAAAATACATGTTTTTGACATATTTGTTAAAGCTATTTTGACAGTATGATTTAATGTACAGTTTTATTTAGATGATCAGTTTATCTACTGAACTTATTTATTGAACTGTGGCACTTTAAGCCCTCGATAGTCCTGAACTACAAATTGGTCCCAAAGTTAAAACCAACCAACCAACTTCCAGATCCTGACAGTAATTCTGAGCTGCCGTCCGTCATCGGAGGCTCGGCTGCTCTTGGTAAACTCTCCCACGGATCGAGGAATACGGGAGCACATTTCCATAGGCTGGTGTGACAGCTGCCTGTCAATCAGCTTCTGCTGCAGAATCTCTCGCTCCAACAGCTGCATGTCATGCATTGTGTGTGTGTGTGTATGTGTGTGTGTGTGTGTGTGTGTGTGTGTGTGTGTGTGTGTGTGTGTGTGTGTGTGTGTGTGTGTGTGTGTGGGAGCGAAATAACCTGGAAGGTCAAAGGTCATTGTCCCTATCGCTCTCAGCTAGTAATTTCAATGAGTGACGGGGTAGCATGTGTTGATTTTGCTTTGTGTGCTCATGGGGGGCGGATCTCATGCTGACTAATTTACGATCTTTCCATCCAAACACTCCAGACTAAAGCAGTTCACTAAACCTGATTTTGCTACTGTGGAGCTCCAAAGTATTTCCTTTTGTTTTCCAGCTTGTGATTTTCCAAGAAGCCACGTGTTTGCTCTTTACACCCAGGGAAATAATTGGGCACCAAGCCCTGAAAACAACAAGCAGGAACGCACGTACCCTAAAAGGTATGTGGAAAATATTATGGAGATCGACCTGTATCTTAAAACACAATGGCTATTGTGATCCGTGTTTCAGAGCTTTCTTTATCTGCATACCTCCCCTTTTCCGTCACGCTGGGCACCAGCTCTGACAGGAAACTGTCACAATGGCTAATAAATTGCACAAGCGATGGAGCCGGGAGCGAGGCGAGAGAGAGAGAGAGAGAGAGAGAGAGAGAGAGAGAGAGAGCCCGATCCTGACCCTGTCGGTGTTTGCTCAGGGACCGGGGGTGCGCAATCACTTGACGGAGCAGCATGGGAGTCGTCCTCAATCAGAAAGCGTTGATGATATCGTCAGTGGCCAGAAGTGAGCAATGCGCGAACTTCGCTGCCGGGGAAGAGACAACGTATCGGCGCCGTGTTTGCGCTTGCCCTCACCCATCCACAGAACGGCGATAAGGGGAGTCAAACCACATTTGTGGATGTGAAGTTGCTCTCCGCCCTTATCGCAGGCGAACTGCTGCAGGGCAGTGACGTCACGTGGAAGACGGGCCCTCTCCACCCCTCCTCCGCGCTGTCATCTGTTTGGACAATTACATCATCTGACATTCAGCGTCTCATAAAGACGATGATGCTCCTGCAGCTGTGCATTACTGTAAGTCACGAGCAAAAATAAATAAATAAAAAATAGTCAGAGGGTTCCATCATATTGAAGTAATCCAGCAGGTGACAACTGCAGAAAGCCCGCGGTTTGGGTGTAGCTGACGGATGACTAGAAGAAATGTGTGACTGGAGAGTTGAGTGGTACTCTCAAACTTGACAACATTTAGAAATTGTTAGTTTGTACTTATTTAGAAATAGTTCAAGTTCAAGGTCGGTCAGATCGAACGAAAAGCATCGATATTTAAGTAAGCCACAGACTCTTAGCCGTATTCACGGCCTGCACTTTAACTAGGACTCTCTAGCATATGAATACACCTTTAAGCAAACCGTTTCACTGACACTTTTGCTGCACGTTTAGAGTCGTCGTCCTGTTAGTGGATCAAAACGCATGCGGACGGGACCGCAGCACGACGCCTCGGCTGCGGTTTTTCCACTGGGCCGATGCTGTGTGTGATGTTCTGTGTTGGCTTCCCGACACCCACACCAAACCTCTGAGGCCGTCACGGAACAGCCGCGTCGTTGCTGAGATTGTGTTACGCACAGGTGGGCCGCTTACGGACGATGACTTCTGAAGGCAATCTGGATGTATGATTTCCCGTTCACTTCACAATAAGGCAGTGCTTTATTTTCATTTATCGAAAGTTGGGGTTGTAATGTGACAAAAAAAAAAGATGACAAAGACTCAAAAGGTGTGAAAACGTTTGCAAAGCCCACGACGTGAGCTTGTGTGATCAGCGTTCCCGTCGCAAAGGTCTGCATGGGTTCGCTTTACGTCACGCAACGACCCAACAGAGACCGATGACCCAGGGCTGAGGCACCCAGTCTGGATGACAATGTCCGATAAATAATTAAAGAAACAGACAGAAAACGGCCCTGACCATTATAAATTCAGATATTCAGCTTCTGCACCATCCCCTCAGACTCGGAGACATCTCCTCGGATCTGTTCCAAACCTCGGCAGCCAAACGCCAAGGCCGTTGTTGTGCAGTTGTTCCCAAAACCTGCCGGGCGACGCCACAGACGGTCACCGGGTCACGACGGGCGCAGAAAGGTCAAAATAGTTGGTCCTTCACCTCAAGACCGGGCGAAGCCTAGACGGCTCCGGCTCCAAAAACAAATGTTTGGGAGGAGGAGCGGGGGGGACAGACACAGATCCGGTAAAAAGACCCCACATCGAGGAGGGTGAAATGCTCTCACTGCGTCTCCTGCATGTGTGAAGATAACAGCTGAGTCATGTGACGAGTTGAAGGCTTATAGATAGTAAGCAGAACATTCACTTTACTTTTTATTCTCCCCTTTTCTGGAACGTAAGCATATTCAGTTAAAACCAGATTAAATACACACAACGCCTTCCCCTCTGTCTGGCGTTAAATCAAATTAAACCTTTCCTGTGTTAAGAACAGTTCTTAAAAATGACTCCATTTACTAAAACTGCAGAATAATCAGAGGTATTACTTTCCTCAAATTCAGGAGTTTACTTACACTCTGTGCGTAAGTGAATATTTTGACCGTATCATCACTTTTAGGCACATTTTCTGACTCCACGCTGGATAAACTTGAATTCTTAATTAACTGAAACACAGCAGGTATTTAATGGGGGTTAGGGGGACATCGTAAAATTATTGGTTTTAGCACAACAAAGTCAGTGTTTTGATTTAGTGAAAAAATTTGACCTGAAAAGTGTTTAGAAGCAAGGCTATCTACTGACCTGGTGACAAAGCCGTGGAAGAAAACGTCAATCCACGTCATACAGTTTAAAAGGAAATGTTGCCAAATACTTAGGAAGTGACTGTAAACTTAAGGATTTCAAAAAATAATAATAAAAAAAGAATTTGGGGGGCGGGGGGGGGTAGGTTTGTCTCTTGTTCTGCAATTTAATAAATAGAAATAACGTTGTTAAGCCCGACTAACAAAGACATTTTGGTTAAAACGTGAAAACGTGACTGATTTATCACACAGGATTTTCTTTACATCTCCCATCAGCCTGCAGCATCATCAGGTGCTTCTCAGCTGAGCCAAAAGAAACTCAAAATCAATCCGAAACACAGAGGAAAAACCAAAAGTGCTTTATGAATATAACGGTGTCATCCATGGTGGGCTCCATGTGACAGAGGAGTGACCCGCAGCCACGACCTGAGGAAACGCAGTGTGACCTAAAGCTCCCACGTTCTTACACTGCGAAAACACGACGTCACACCGAGTGGTTTTGGTCAAGTTTCTAGTGCTGATATCTTATAAGAAAAAAAACTAACTTATAAGTAACTTTTCAGGAAAACATAGGAGCCAATGCAGCAATTATTTTTATTAAGGAATTATTGACTTAAAACAAGCTTGTATCTTCCTGAAAGTTGTTTTAAGTTAGTTTTGTCTTATTTCAAGTGTTGGGATCCTACGATTTTCGTTTGGGTTTTGGTTTTTGTTTATTTCCGTGTTCATTAGTTCCTCTTCTTTATTTAGATCAGCTGTGTTTTTGTTTTACTTTGGCTTACTTGGTTATTCTAGTTTCAGTATTTTGTGTTTCTTATTTTGGTCAGATCAGTCTTTTCCCTGTTTTTCTTTAATTCTGTCCTTTCTCTGTTATTCTAGCTCATTATGTCTCTTTGGTCCAGTTACTCGTTACGTTAGATCTATTCCCCAGTCCCCAGTGTTTTCTCCCTCGGCCCCTGTCATTTTCCTCTTTCTCTCCTCAGCCTGCTGTCTGCTCTCTCAACTCACACCTGCAACCTGTTTGCCATTAGCCACGGTTCTTTATTTCCGCAGTACTTAAGCCCCTTTCCTTCAGTCACTCCTTGCTGGTTCCTCTAGTTACTCCCCGTTCGGCTCTGTTGCTCCTCCTTGTCTACATTTCCTTGGATTTATTATTTGTTTTCTGCCTGGGCTCCTGTGGATTTTGTAAGCTGTTTTGGTCCCTTATTTTTTCATTAAACATCACCTCCACATCTTCGTTGTTCTGCATTTGGATCCACCATCAACTTACAAACAAATCATGACACCAAGATATTTGCACTAGAGACTAGACCAAATTACCCGCCATGATTTTGTGTTTTTCCAGTCCGTATACCACAGACCTAAAGCGATGGGGTGGTAAAAAGCCCAACTGATGGTGATTTTACCTTCATCGAGGGTGGAGACGGAGTCCTTGGATCTCTCCTTGTGTAAATCAAATGTGCACAGCGTTCCAAGAGAATGCTGCTTCTTGGTACAGGAAGGAAAAATGTTTATGCTCATAAACACGGCTGACAGAGACAATAGGAGGGCCACATATTTCGATCTTTTGATTGTGTTATTTCCTCTCAGTCCACTTGTACTTTTATTTTTTCCAGACTTATGATTAAAAATATAAATCAGAAAATAGTTTATGAAGAACTAAGCACTCTTCTAGTGTTTTTCATGTGTTAAACTAAAGCAAAGTCTGTATATTTGCTTCGTTTAACCATTAGCTGTTCCCTAAAAAGAAGACAAAAGAGGAAAAAAAAAAAGGTCTGGAGGTTTCTGTGGGCTGGAAGTGGTGCAGACCGGAGGAACAGCTGATAGACACGCAGCTGACAGACACACGTGGCAGTGGGACATTTAAACTTTACTGGCAAAAGAAGGCGGACTTTTATCACGCTTTTCAGGCACTGCACCCGGCCAGCGATTAGCAGGTTATCTCCCATCCTGCACTGCAGGCCCGGGCCCTGCGCAGAGACAGGAAGGAAGGCCGGCACTGCGACTCGGTGCCTCTGAGCCACAGAGAAGAATACAGAGTCCTGGGCCCACCGAAGCCATTCTGCACCATGGAAAAGCAAACAGGATCCCACCGACATGAGCAGCATATCAAGCACAAGCCAAAGAAAGTGTTGTGCTGGGGGCAGCAGGGGGGGCTTCACAGAGGGAGACACGACCACGGCTCCCTCCTATAAGCCACCAGCCACTGCAACCCTGTCTACTCTCTTTCTGCGTTCTCTTGTTTTCTTGGCTACGTCTGCAGGATCGTTGTCTGGATTGCCCCGGTCGGGTTCAGGATCCACTTTTTGTGGTCCAATTCAGAGATCCAAAGGAAAGAGATTTCACAACGTCTTTGGGACGTAAGTGCATGATTGGTGAAACGGAGGAATTGTACAGATTCTGTCGAAAGAGGTTTCCCAGTATAATCTAAATCAAACAATGCAGCAGACTCACTCGGCGCATGCTAATGCGTTCCAAACTCACCCCTGATATCCTCTGAATGCCAAGCTGCTGCAGCCAGGCAGAGGCACCCAGCCGTCCAACTTTCTGATGCCAGCGTTTCGCCTCTCTCTCCTTTTCCTTGCATCTTTCTCTTTATCATGTTTCCATGTGCTTCTGACTGGGTTAGCTTATTGAACAAGGCTCATTTTTGGGGGCAAGTTTTGGTGAATGGCAAGAAACGCCCTTGGGATGGCTGTCACACGGCCTAACACACCAAAACACAATCGTACAAGACGGCTATAAAGCTACAACATTTTGTGTTCGTTCTGTCTTTCAGTTCAGCGTCATGACTCGGGGTTTATGAATTTGCTTTTTTTGGGCAGCTATTTGGTGCTGGGAATACTTCAAGAAATCCTTGGCCCCTCGCTAATGCAACGCAGGAACCCAAAGACATTGTTCTGTGAGACGAGAAATTACAATCCATCCATTGTCCACTTGTCGTTCTACTGGAAGGCTCAGCCCACTTGCACAATCACATGATAAATTAAACAATATAACTATTTTTATTTTAATTATGTATGGCCGTTTGAGAGTTTAACTTCAAAAAAAATTTCTTAGTAACCAATTTAACCAAAGATTCAGTCAGCCGGTGTTCTTATTCACTGTGTGTGATGATGAAAATACATGTTTATAGCTGTTGCGTTGTGATTAAATGTAAATGTATTGAAGTTAAGAACTGTCGTGAGGCTTGTGGTTCGGAAAGTTTCTATGTCGGATCAGGATTTTAAGCTTCTTAACCCTGCAGGCAATGGCATAAATCTTTCTTTGAGAAAAGATTTATGGCACCGTGCTAGATTTAGAAATGTGTCTTTAAGAGTTTCCGTTTTTTTTATTTTTAAAGTTTTAAAGTATTTCAAGTTTGACATGCATTCTAAGGAAAAAAGATTCTGGATCTAGAAATTATAAATGTATTATAGTATCCTGGATATTGTGCAAAAGTTACATGCTTCCATTTGATTAATATTTTTTTTTTTTTAAAGTGAGACGTTGTGTCTTAAATTTAGATCAAAACAAAACAGAACAATGAAAATGTAACTAAGCTTAGCAGAGAAAAGTAAATGTATTAATTTGTTGAAAACAGCAGCGTCATCAGTTCAGACGTGCGTGAAAAATCATGTCGTCATTATTTCCAATCCAAAGCATCTGGTGGTCGGTGGCCGCCTCTCCAATGGACTTTTGCAACCTGTTCCGTTCGGGAAACATTAATGCAGCTGATACAACTCTCCAAGGCATGGCGTCCATTAACCTGCCCTGCCTCAGCAGCACAACAGGCTCCAACGTCGATGGCGAGATGCGTAGCAACTCTCCTGATGTGCGTTTCCCTTAGCAACGCTTCTCAAATCCTCTCCACCAATTCTAACCAGCTTCTTCTGCTGTTGACTCGTGTTTTATGTCGCTTTATTATTATTATTATTATTATTATTATTATTATTATTATTATTATTATTATTATTATTATTATTATTATTATTTGGAGCTGGATAACTGAGGTCTGAAACTGGCTGTCAACAATTTATTCATTTAGCAAACAGTGACCTCTGTAGTTCACGGAAGAGCCAAAAGCCCGCCACCTCGTGCCGCACAACTGCGCGAGTACGTCCCATCATTTGAAGCAAGTCGGCCAGCCTGCCTGTGTATCATTCTGGCGCAAACAGCTTGATCCCAGTCTGATCCCGAAAGTACGGAGTCCTCCAGGGGACATGGGAAATTTTTTTTTCTTACGTCTCATGTCCTATGCTTTTATTTTGAAGTGCTTCCTTTTATTTTGAAGGAGGTTTGTGCCGCTTCTTTTCTTCTTCTTGACGTTTGTCGGTTGATCTGATTTCCGTTCGCTGTTTCGAGGCGGCGCGGGAGTCGTTGATGATGTGAGTAGTGACGTTAGTTGTGTTACATGAATAGGAGGATGTGAGGTATCACTTCTGACACTAGCGCTGCTTAGCTACTGGTGTATTTCTATAGTTTTTCATCGTCTGTTTTACTCTTACTGGTTGTGATGTAGTATTGAAACCATCTTTATATTTAACTGTTAGTCTTGGGATTTGGGCAGTTAGAGCCAGACTGATTCCAGGTGCTACTCTGCATCCTTCAAATTTAAACAGCACTTTACGAAGGGATTTAATGCTGATGTTTTAGGTCTGTTTACTCACTCGTGTTAATTTTTATATTTATATTATCGCAGCAGTAAGTTGGAACTCGATTTATTTATTATTTCTGCCATTTCAGAAGCCGCTTCACTATGTATGCACCGTTGTAAATGACAGTTCTTCAGTAAACCCATTTAAACATCTGATGACCAGCGTGTTTCCTGACCGAAGCCCTGGAGCCCCGTATCATCACACTTCCTCCACCAAAAATCAATCATGTTTGTTATCTAAGGGAGAGAAATTTATGAGATTTCTTGCCAAAAAAAAAAAAAAAAGTCTGCCAAGCACAAATTTCCTCACTTCTTCTTGTGCTATATTTGTTTTGGGTCTTTTTTAATAATCAAATTAATCAATTTTAGTCAAAAAATGTCAAAACTTTGTAAGAATTACTTAACATTTTCGCTAGTTTTTTATTTTTATTTTTTATTTTACCATTTTTCTCTAATGCACAACCCTTTCGAGAACCAAACACAAATTAAATTCGGCAACAGTATTTTGTCCGGCTCCTTTGTTGACTCACTGACCCCGCTGCGCTGCATTTGTTGATCTGATCACTCTGTGCAGATGCTCTTATCTTTTGTGCAAACAGCTTTGCAATGCGAGCAGTGCAGGAAATCCCACAGAAAACCAGGATATTGAAGTTGATAAGCAGTCCTGATTCCACTATCAAATTGGAAACATTGTGATACCCTGGTTTTAACTCTGGACTCGTAGACCGATTCCACCCGTGGATGTAGCAGACAAAAAAAAGGGGATGTTGAAGGTTTGATTTTAGCTTGAACATAAATGCAGGAATAGATAACAACATAATGGAGCCTTATTAAGATATTCCTCAGACTATCGTGAATGTCGCTAGGAAAATCTAAAAACATCGCCCAGAATGGGTTTTAAGAAAAACTTAAAACAACAGTGAAATGGATGGTTCTCACAGGTGTAGTTTACAACTTTTTAATGCAGACTACCTGTCAGCTGCACTTCTGTCTGAGCAAAAGAACAAAACAAAACAAACTCAGTTACTGCAGGCTTTAACCTGATGTTTCGCCCGGTCTTTTACCATGTGCTAACATTTATTTATTCACACCAAACGAGCTGTGGATCCCATCTTTTCATGGGGAAAGTAATCGTACACTAATGGTGTTCCACGGTGCTTTTTACTGCTTTGTCTCTGATCTAGATGAAGCCTTCATTTTAATCCACTTTGTGACCCAGCAGTGATGTTTAGAGCTGAATGGGGAATGATCTCATCCTGCCCATCAGGAGGATCCAATCCCTTGTTGTTGTTTTTTTTTTGGTGCTGCTAACTTGTTCATATTTGCATGTGGTTCTCTTTGACGTTTTGTTAAGATTCCTCTCCAACAAGGCTATATTCTTTGTAAGGTGAAATGTACAGGTGGACGTCTGTCCTATAAAATAGGAACAGCCAGTCCAGTAATTTCTTTGCCTGCTTGTCCACTCCACCGAGACTTTTGCTCCAACCAACTGTGAGCTTTTCAGGGGTGTTTTTCATCAAACTGTAGCTCCCAAAAAGCTGATCCCATCTCTTAAAGGGGCAGATCAAATTAGACAAAACAACACCACTAAGATACACATTCAACTGTCATGATTTTTTTTTTTTTTACAAAGAGAGGTAGATTACTATACTAGTAATCAATAATACAAAAAATAAGGTTTTAGAGTGGTTTTGTCAATTTTTTTTAAAACTAAAATCAGATTGACCTTGAACATGTTGTTCATGCTGAGACAAATAAATAAAAGACAAAAAAAAGGTTTTGGAATGGCCTAATCAAAGTCATTTCTAAAATGAAATCATTTGAAAACTGAATTTTGCAAACTCATGTTTCTTTGTCTGATAAAAAAAAATGCATGAGGAGGCCAGAAACTTATTTATTTCACTATAAATTTTACATTTTATGAAATTCTAATTTACTGAGTCGCAGCTCCGTGACGTCTGTGACCTACTTCAGTTATTCAGCAGCCTGCTAATAAAAGGAACCCTCAATACATTGAAAACCGTCATTTAATTGTGAAATACGGTGTGGGCTTCTAGCAGATGAGGAAAAATGAAATGACTTCCGGGTTGTTTAACACTGCCGAGAAAAACCACACCACTGTCATGCCGATGTCCCAGCAGCATCCCCGGGAATCAGGTGCAACACCATCCGCAGCCAGAACAGGGGAGGAGCTATCAGAGCCAGGTCACACCCCTCCACTACAGCGCTTCACCCGAGAGAGAGAGACGGAGAGAGAGAGAGACGGAGAGAGAAACTAAGGAGCGCTCAACCGTCCGCCACCGTCCACAACCAGAAAAATATGATCCGGACCCGATCCTGCGCTTCTCCCACGAAGACAACACCTGATCTCAGCCGAACCCAGTGACCACCGCTCGGCGTTTGCTCTGCCCTGCTTAACTATTTTTAATTTTTTAATTTTTTTTTCTCACACCGTCTCTCTCTCTCTCACTCACACACGCACACACTCTTTGCGTGTCTCCGGTGGATCTTCCGTGCCAGAAAATCATGTGCGTGGAGAGCGATGGATGCGAGATCGAGGGCTGTAGCAGTTCGGACGAGGTGCGCACGCTGTCGGGCAGCATGAGCCCCGGACTGATGCCCAGCCCGGACCTTCACTCCTGCAAACCGGGCCAGAAATTCCGCGCCGCGCTGCTCCGGTGCCGCCGCACACCGGCTGTCGCTGCGGGAGTCCTCAGCTTTGGGAACGTCCTCAATTACATGGACAGATCCACAGTGGCTGGTAAGAGATCTGATTTATTACTTCTTTTTGTTTTAGACACTTAGTATATGATATTGAGCTTGCATCAGGTTTCCCTTATGTGAAGGGAGTAGATTTTTTTTTTCTTCTTTTTTAGTTTATTCGCTATAGTGATTGCGCTCTAATTGGTCAGTGAGCGGCTCTCCATGCGCAACCAGCTTCACCTCAGCAGAGACGGGCGGAACAATGGGCCATCCCCTGTTTTGGTGCCTGTCTTGTAGCTGCAGAGTGGCTGATTGAATCAAACAGATACGCGCCCTCCTTATCGCTCAACAAAACGTCCGAGAGTAAAGATTTGTTTTTGTGACAAACTGGATGTCAGATGATTGGAAATCGATCAATTAAGGCGATCAGCTCTCCGACCGCCCCGACTGCATGCTTTCACACCGTTAGGAACCACTGTGTGTGTGTGTGTGTGTGTGTGTGTGTGTGTGTGTGTGTGTGTGTGTGTGTGTGTGTGTGTGTGTGTGCATGTGTAGGTGTGTGTGTGTGTGTGTGGGCTCATCTTTCAGACTGCTTTCATCCGCCGGCAACATGACAGTAAATCACGATTCCCCGTTTGTTTCTTTGGAGACATGAATGATGAGATTTGATGTTTCTATAAATCCGGCCTGTCCTCCTTCAGGTTTAGTGGATTGTCTTACTTTTCGTAGACTTCAGAATAAACTTCTCACGACAGACGCTTTTCGAATTGTTTGCCCTTGTTGTTATAATTTACATCAGATTTCCAGCTCACTGCTTGGACAGCAATCCGCTGATGTTGTTGGGTTGAATATTAATGCTTGTGATGGGCGAAGCGTGGCGCTGATTGGGTTAAAAATACTGCTGCAGCATCAGTGCATGGCTGTTCTGTGCAAAGGCACGCTCCCTTGGTTAAAGTGCAAACATATTATTCACTGACTTATTAACTGGAATTGTGTATCCATGGGATCAATTTACCACGTTAAACCTTGTCGACATCTTGTAATTACTTACAGCCATAAACGTTGATGTGTTTGTCAAGATTTGATGCGATAGATTCAACACGGACGTCTAGAAATTCGATTTTTGGTCCGTTTCTCTTCATGAAACAGTTCAATCCCAGTCGGATTGGCCTGTGAAGGACTCATTTTCATGTCTTGCCACAGAGTTTCAATGGAATCGAGGTCTGAACTTTGATTGGGCCACTGTGACGCGTGAATATGCTTTGGTGTAACCCCATTTCGTCGTAACTCTGGCAGTATGTTCCAAATCCAGTGTAGCGTGTAATCCTTCTCCCAAAGAAGAAGAGGAAAAAAAAAACATTCCCACAGCATCATACTGCCACCACCACAGAGGGGACGGTTTATTCAGTGTTACTTTTCCGGCACCTTGCATGTGGGTGAAAAACCATGACGTTTTTCTCCCCTGACCAGATACCTCAACGTGTTTGTTGTGTGAGGGGCGTCGAACTTGTTTTCATTTTGGGACTTATTAAAATCCAGAATGTCCAAAAAGGTGTAGCAAAACGTACTGAAAAAGCCCCTTTAAGAAACGGTTAAAAATAATAATAAGTGGCTCTCTCTGCATTCAGTCCTTAAAATAAAAATATCAAACATATTTTCACATTGACGTCATTTGCAAGTGTATAGATACAAACGGCTTTGATTTGATTGATAACATTTAAACACACAACTGTTATCTTGAAGGTTTTGGTTTAGTTTTGTCCTAATTTACTCTTGAATTGTGGTCGGATGGGGGCTGGGGCCTCAACAAAAAAAAAAAGAAAACTCCTTCCAGAGGCCACAAATAGTCAAGTTTGACACTCGGGCTGTAATTGGAGGGTTTCTCCACTGTCGGCTCTGGCAGAACCAGGAAACGTCAATCAGACACTCTGGAAAATCTGCACACTTTGGACAGCTGCACGCCTTCAGCTCATCATCCCGAAGGCTTCGGGTCCGGCCCGTCGACCGAACTGCGCCTGAGCGAAGCCTCGGGCGTCTGAACGGTCATTTTATCAAGAACGCCGGGAATGCGTGCGCATGCAGTAGCCTGCTGTCTAATCTTAGCATCTCTGAGCACCGCTCAGTCACAGAAGAAACAAACAGAACCCTCCTCAGTCGAGGAGGATGAGTCAGTGGCCGCTCTACAGGAGCAAATTTGTCCTCCTATTTCCTTACACCTCCTCACGCTTTGATCAGAGGAAAGCCCTCATTAAGCCCCCAAAAGCAGCCGTCGTTTTCATCATGAGCCCGCTTCTGCGGTGGAGGGAAAATCCCCCCCCGGACGTCAGCGGGGACGAGGACGCGATATGAGGGAAGGGTGGGAACAGGGAGCAGGGCCAGGGAGCGTGGTGGACAGGGGCGTGTCTAGATTTATTTTTCTCAGGAGGGCCAGGCAGTGCCACAAACGGCACAACGGTGGCTCACTAAAAATGCAATTCCATCTAAATTAGACCTCTGACCCTGCTCCGTTTTTGTTCAGATTTTGTGAAGACGCTGCGCTCATGTCTCCTTCAGAGTTTTTTTTATGTCGTATTCTTCAGCAGTTCTTGGTGCGGCGCCACCACAGGCCAACGAGGGGGAGGAGAGATTTTGTATTGTTTGACTCAGTGCTTTGTGAAGGCGAACAGCAGCAGCTAAAAATGAAACAAATGTTGCAATTTTGATCCCCAATCGAACCGAGTCGATACTGGACTAGTCTTACATTACAATCAACAGCAGTGGAAATAATAAAACTATTTATTTACCTACCCAAACAAAACACATGGATCTGTTAGCTACTGTGCAGAGGATTTGTTTGTACAGTGACTCAGGCCACTGGCTAATTTTTCTAGTCACACGATTAGCCTGCTTGGCTTAGCATAGCTTAACTGCATGCAGCTCTTTATCAACTTAAAATCAACATTATCAAACCATCGTAGGCTAAAAATGGCAAGCAACTGTTTACTTACCTCCTTTTCTTCTTTGTGAAAAGTTTTTAATAAAAAGTATTAATGGCGGTTCTAAGACAACAAAAGGAGCATTTATGTCACAAAATGCTCCTATGATATGAACAAACTGACTGACAGCTCAGGTGGGGGTGACCAGGCAGGGCGGCCAATCACACTTCAAGGGTAGCTGGTTTCCACACCTCCCAGCTAGACGTGGGGTCAAAGGGAGGTGGGGAAGATGATGGATGCTGCAACTTGGCCTTGTGCGGAGAGACCGTGCGCAGTGGTGTGGGCCGGCCGTGGGGGTCTCCTCCCCAAACGCCGCCACCTGAATGCTGCTGGGCCGTTTTTTTTTTTGCATTATGTATGGGCAGCATGTGCATCCGGCCAGCACACACACAGAGGCGACTACCAGCAGCCGCGTGTGTATCCAACAGCAGCTAATGCACACAAAACATCATCTGCAGCATTTTCCCCTCCTCCTCGAGCGTTTTTGCTGCAGCGTGAGCCGTGCTGCAGCAGTAATTAGCCAGCTCCAAACGTGCGCACGTGTGTGGCTTCGATTTCTTTTGTTTCTCCCCAACCTGCCTCCTACTACTTCTCCCGCTCTCCGGATGCAGGTACCTGGAGCACCTACCCCGTCCCATAGATCTTAATGTCAATTAAGCAGGGATGAGTGCACACACACACACACACACACACGCACTCAAAAACGAAGACTCTCCAGTGCATTTCAAGAGTGGCTGAATGCATGATGGGACGTGTGAGGGGAGGGGCCGGCTGCTGCAGTGGCAAGCGGACTCTGAATGCTGGCAGAGCTGAACCAGAGCGATGAACCCCCCCACCCCCACATCCCCATCATTACAACATCAGCATCAAAAGGTCTTTGTACCAGCAGCCTTTAGTGTAGTGTGTGGGGATCACTGAAGCATTGTCACAGAGACACTCGGTGACCATTCTGGAGAGCACGGCCATTCTGAGCCACAACAATGATGGGAAAATTGCACCTACCAGTGTTGGGCAGCGGCGCCATGACTTGGATCTTTAAAGCTGCCGTCCGGACTTTTCTGTGAACTCGGTTAAACTCAGTGTCAGCTGTACAGCAACATGGCATGTCAGGTTTTTTTTTTTTTTTCTGTTGTAAATTGTTACTTAATCAAGATGAAATCTACCCTTTCCAAAGGAAGCCTCTGGTGACATCATCAAAGGGCGCCAAAAAGGCACGAGGCAACCAGTTTTCCTCTTTATTTGCGTGTTTTCATTCTAATCCCTTCTTCAAATGTGTAACTGTGCTTTGAGGCGAAATGTTTGGGACGTGAGGGAGAATGTTGGGTCAAATGTTTGATAAAATTTGGCAAAATTGCCTCTTTTGATGTCATCGACTCAAATGCAAACAAAGCAGAATTGGGAACTGTTTTTTTCAGCGGCCGTTTAAATAATTATTGTTTCAGATCCAGTAGTGGGAATCCAGCTGTGTTTTTTATTGTCAGCGCACTTTTTTTTTTTTTTTTAGGAAAAAAAAACACACACACACAACAGGATTGTGCCTTTAATCCCTCATGACAGAGATAATGCGACACACACACTGCAGATATCCAGTGATTCAAATACGTCACTCAGCCATGATAGTGGTTTAGGAACCACAAAAGAGCAAAGTCACAATGCCCCCTTTTTCTTTTTTCCCCTGTCTTTTTTCTTTTTTTAAACCAGAGGTTGTTTTGAACTGGTTCTGGATGGATTTACTGCCAATATGCTTTGTGTCAAGACTTTGGGACACACTTTTATGAGAGAGGGGAGCAGCAGCTTCAAAACATTGTAATTATTTGAGAGCTAAGCTGCCGCTTACGGAGGCTGGGAGATCTCAGGGTGGCGCTAGTAAGGAGAAAAACAAAATCTGCATCGCATTTGATCATAAATTCTGACAAATTACAGATTCATGCAGAGCATCGTGTGAGCCGCCTACTTCTAACATGGCTTTCTTTCTTTTTTTTTCTTTTGTAAATATCTGGCTGCTTGCTGTAATGTAGCGCGGTGAGCTTCGGTCATCAACAGGCTGGGAAAGCTTCAGATTTCCTCACTTTCCACTGGTTGCTGTTGTGGAGTTTGGCCTTTACGCAGAGATCTGGTTTTGCTCAGACACACTTACTGTAATGGGCCAAATCCAAGTGTGGACAGCTGCAAAAGAGACCACTGTTGGGTTTCAGGAACAGTGAAGGAGGCCGGGAATGAAAGCCACAAGCTCTGAGTCGGACTTCAGGCTCGGGTCGGTCTGAGCATCAAACTAACCCGTGGAGAGGGGAGGCGATTCACAGCCGTCTGCGATGCAGATGAGGCAGAAACGGGGGACGTCCGAGGTCAATCGCTTCCGTTCTTGCCCCGTTTTCAAAACATGTTGAGGAAAAGACGCGGAGGGATGAGCTACGGTGGCCCGGATGGGTCACCCAAAAGAAGCCGCCGCGGCCCACAGCCACGTATATCCCTGTTGTCTAAGAGCTCTGAGGTTTATGTGTGTTTAATTTAATTTGAGGTGGCTTTGAAACCTTAAATCCTGGAGTTGGTCCCTTCAGCAGACAGTCCAGGCTCCTCGACAGCTTATCATAAAGCGGGGATTAGCTGCTTTTTTTTTTTTTACTTAGGAGAATATGAGGACACGAGAGGCAGACATGCTGCACTTAAAGTTATTTGCTGCTTAAGTAAATAAGCCCCGATGCGCGTCAAATCTCGCCGCCGCCTCGCCCGCCTGCCGACCCGAGAGGCAGTTTGCGGGGCACCGACTGCTGCCTAATCTCTGCTGGCAGGAAATATTGGGGGAGTAGCAAATTAACACTTGTGCTGGCATGTTAAGATGAATTGTTTTCACTTTAGGAATACCTCGAAAACGCACAGTCACACTCTGCGGGACGCTTGAGGGGCCATTGCATGCGAACCTGTGGCGTCTTACCTTTAGAGACAGATGAGTCCGCGGTTGTAATCCTCTTAAGACAAGCTCTTTTGTAAGTGCTTGTAAAAGAAAAGAAAAAAAAATCAGTTATCTATCCTGTCTGACCGGCTAGTCAGATTAATTCCTATTACCGACTATTAAGTCGGTGTTTACATCGGCGATATGGACTTGGAATTTTATTGCGATATTTTGTGGTAATATAGTGAGTGAGTATCATGATTGAAAAATGTAATTACTTATTTTTTTAGGTAACTGTATGGCTGTGACTGCAAATATTGTTCCTGAAAAACATTCTCGTCTGAAATAGGTTTCTTCTGGATGCCACTTACTTTTAAAAAAAAAAAGTGATTTATATCACTAAGCTGCACAGAGTAATGGCAATTTGTCATATTTTGGAATTTACTTGTAATTATTGAGGCATTGGTGGAGTAAGGCATGGAAAAATAAGTAGCAAAAATTATATTTTTCTTAATTTAACACCAATAACATTTTTTTCCTTAAATTTCTTCTTTTTCACAATAGGATTAACAATACGATAAACGCCGACTGCTAGTCTGTGTTGCACTTGCATTAACCCACACACCATACCACAGCATACCAAACAAAATATTCAGTTTTGTTCTCGTCTGATCAACACAACTGGGTCTAAATCGCCCAGCTGGATTTAGACCCGAGTTTAGTTTTGTTTTGAAGCGTTTAAATCTAACAGCTTCACCTCCATTTTTAAGGTTTTTATTTGTAAAAAAAAAAAAAAAAATCTTGGTCTATCACATAAGATCGCAAGAAAAAATACCTGGCAGTTTGTAGGTGTAATGTGACAAAAATGTAGAAAGATTCTTGTGCTTTTCCTGGCTGCTGTCTGGTTGCAGACTACGCTGGTGTAGCAGAGATCCCTAAGCGAGACACTTCCTCTACTTTCAGTTCCACTGAGACCACAGAAGAAGAGAAGTTAAGGCGGCGTAGGTGTTCGTCGGGGAAATTTGTGAATAAATCAGATCGACTGTGATCCAAAAGTAGATAATGACGCTACTGTGTGACACCCCCATTATTTCCTTTTTTGTATGTGCCGTTAGAAACATAACATGTCGGATCCTCTCGGTAACACGAAGCTCTGAATGTAACAGAGGGTTTTTGGAGAAGTGTGAGAGGTTGGGCCCTGCTGGAGCTGCTTTGGGGGTTTCACCCGTCACTCTTTTCCCCAATTTCACCCTCTCTTGTTTTATAGCGTTCACATTAAAGGCCCTCCGCCCCCGCAAACAACAGCTGAGACATTAAAAAGATGGAGGGGGGCCTCTAGTAATTTACTTTATATGGTTGCCTTGCCCTTTTTTTTCCATTTGCAGTTTGGCAAAAAAGAAAGAAAAAAAACCTAAAATTCTCTTTAGCTATTTTTTTCCTACTGTACTTAAGTGCTTATTATTTCACTTTTTTTTTTTTTTTTACCAACAGCAAAAACAAACAAAAAAAGGCCATATTTGTTAAAGTGAGAGTCTTTAAAACTGACATGACTTCCTACCAGTTGGACCTTTTCCAGACTGGTTTCCCACAGATATCCCACTGATCTCTTTATGTTCGTAACCTAGCGTGCCGCCACTGTGAGAAAACAGTCTGTGTGTTCTTTAGGCTCCGATTTAGCAGACGTCTGTAATAGTAACCGGTGGAATTAGGCAGAACTTCTTCCTGGGCCCTTTCATGTGGCTGCTCCAGATTTTGCCATCAAGCAGAGGCGCTTTCCATCGCAGCAGCTTTTCACCCCGTGACCCTCGGCTGCCATAAAAGCAGCGCTTCCTGGCTTCGTTGACGGTCACTTCGAGACCGCCGCCGCTGCCGCTGCCGTTGTTGTTACGGCTGCTGTTTTCTCCTTTAAGGTCGTCGCAGTTCTGAGGGGCTCTCTACACGTTACATCGTGTTAAGAGAATAATTTGCGGAACACACAGCAGACTGACTGAGGGGCAAATGAGGCAAAAAGTCCTTTCCAGCACACACACACACAAAAAGATGCCACTGTTCCTCTTTGGTAATTCAAAAGGTCCCACCGGAGATGTTGACAGAGCTATATTAGCGTGTGCTAACACACCACATACCAACAGCATGGATTCATCTGAGCAACCTCAGTGTTGTTGGTAACCGCAGGGCTTTGCACATGGCGATTTGGTTCCTTGGCTGCCTTTTTAAAGGGATATTAATGCAAAATCACAAACAACCGCACGTGAGCGCGACGCCGCCTTCTCTGTTCACACTACTGCATCCATTTATTTAATAATATAGGATGATATGCTGCTTTTAGTCTTTCAGTTTCATAGAAATGTCTCTTCAGCATCAGACTGGTGGCTTTATGGAACGTTGTGGTGCCAGGAGACGGACACAGGCTGCGTACTTTAACCTTTTCTCCACCCAAAAAATGACCGCAGCGTGAGATTATCCCCAATTATCTGTCAAGGAGTGCATTCTCAAACTTTGTCTTATTTAGGCTGAACTTAAAGTGGACCTATTATGCAAAATTCCACAAGTTGAATGTTTTTGCACTTTCATTTGGGCCTCTACTGCTTCTAAAAACAATCCAAGTACTACAGAAAAAAAAAAACAACAACACTGTCGGTTTTTGGCAAAAAGTTTTCTGGTGTCTGGAAAATGAGCTGTTTAAAAAAAACTCCTTGACTGTTAAGACACCTTCGATGGACGATGGATACTAGCCAAGTGTTTTTTTGTCGAGTTGCAGAATTCTTGCTGTTTGTGCAGGAGGCTCCACTTCTGCTTTTCAAAGATATACAGTTACATGATTGTGCAAAAAAAAAAAAAAAATAAAATAAATAAATAAATAAATAAATGTACGAACATGTTTAGTATTTAGTATCATAGACCAACCGTAACCTGTTCAAGGAAGCATAATAAGGCAAAAGGCTTTAATAAATATGCAAAGCTGGAATATTTAAATGTATTTAATGAGCATGTTCATTTTAAGGTATTTCCCTGCCGATCATTGACAACTGATAAAGGGGAAATCGTCCAGTTTGGCTGATTGGCTTAATGACTGCAGTAAGACAGCTATGAAAAAGTTGTAGTTGTGAGTGTTGATTATAGCACAGGGATTGTTCAACAGAAATCCAGCGTTAGGCAGCAACTCGTTTTATGCCGCATGGACGAACTGTTCATTATCTTTTAGTTTAAATATTTAGATTTGATGTAATTTGTACTTGCTTTTTCTGATGAGTCCACATGTCAGTGCTTCCTCAAGTCCCCCGCTGATCTCTGACATGTGAGGTAAGTGTTAGTCTGGTAATCACTGACCTCTCCTTTGTCATGACAGGAGTGTGTGTGTGTGTGTGTGTGTTGATATAAAGAGAGGGAGGATGTGTTTCCTTTACTTTAAAGAGTTTGCTTTAGGATTACAGCATCCCAGATGATCACAGAGTATACAAAGATCAATCCCCGAGTTTTTTTTTTTCCCTCCTTCTTTTTTAAATCTCTTTAAATAACGTTGGAGTGACATGACGAGCGGAGGCTGAGGGATTGTCCCCAGCGCTCATGTTCCAAGTTTACACTCCATCCCTCCCTTCCTGGGAGGGCTGCAGTGGGTCATTGTCTGCAAAGATTAGAGAGCTTTCCTGGAGAAAATGTCAAAATTGGTCTCTTCGTGCAGACGGGAAGATTGCAGGAAGGAAGCGCGGCAGATTTGTTGGACAGTTTGTTGACTTCGACGTGCTTTCCTAAACAAGCACCTACCTCATCCCTTCCTAAAAGATAAGAAAACGTTCTCTCCCTGGATTCCATCGTTAATCAACACCGCGCTGATAATATAAAAGATATCTTTTGGATTGTTGACGTAAGACATTGGCATAAACAACAGTATATATATATATATATAAGTATATATATATATATATATATATATATATATATATATATATATATATATATATATATATATATATATATATATATATATAATTTTTTTTTTTTCCTTCTACACAGACTTTGTTTATCTTTCCTCCAGCGCCCCTTGACATTCACATCTATTTCAGCACAACAACAGAACTTCTCTGCGTGGTGAAGGTCAGACTCGGTGCTTCCCCCGAGCCCCGGGGTTCTGCTCAGACTGCTGATATGTGCGATGAAGGAATGGAAACGGCAGACTGCGTAATCCGTGCCTGTATCCATGGGAACCCACATAGCGAATATCGATCAACAGAGAATCAGGGCAGGCTCCGCCCCGTCCCGAGATGAGCTGAAATTGAATTTTTCTGGAAAATCTTCAGGTTTTTTTTCCCCTGTCGAGGATTTGGGCTCTGATGTCGACCCTTCCTTGCAGTTTGAGTCGTGCCCAGCGGCTGTGAAGGCAGACCCACACAGCTCGGAGTAATATTAGCCCTCAGCTCCTGAAGGTTCCGACCGCTGCTGGAATAATATTTTTGAAGTGTGTATTCACAGCGGCTCCTATATTTGAGAAAGCCTTCCGTTCTGGAAGCAAAATTTAATCTTTTCCTCAATTAGAGCCAAAGCTGGAGCTCAGCAGGAGGGGCCGGGGGGAGGAGCCGTAAATCCTCATATATATCCATCAGTCAAAGCATGAATAATCTCCTGTTTGTTTTTGGGCCTCGCCACATATTTCATCACCAGCTATTGTTTTGACTCGATGCGTCGGTGTCTGTCATGCCGTCGGCGGGGTTTTCATTGCCCCGCTTAGCGCACGTCTCGGTTTGGAAGAAGCGGGTCTGAATGAGGCCGCTGACCTCTGTCAGAGTCTCAGATCTTCCTGTTAATGGGCCGGGGTCAAAGGTGGGCTCGCACTCGCGCAGATGCACTTAAAGCGCTGGCTCTGTTTTTTTCTCTCTTCTATGAGAAAGTGTCGTCGATTTCAGTCCCCGAGACATTTCAGTTGTTGCAGCAAAGCAAAACAAAACAAAACAAAAAAAAAAAAAGGAAGGTTGCTATGCGCACACATCCAAAACACCGAAGGAAGCACATGTGTCATCACATTTTAATTGTGGTCATTGTTGCACCCTATAGATAAGTATATAATGGAGTTTTATTTGACAGCAACAACAGGAGAGCAGAAATCCCCTCCCAACATTTCATGTGTTAGGTTAATCCCACTGACTGACATCTGCTTGCTAATTGTGGATTACCTGAGGGTTGCAGAAGCTATCCGAGTTATTCTTGAGGGAAGATGGTGCGGTATGTGGAAGAAACGTTTAGAGACACAAAAAGAAAGGGAAAAAAAAAAGTTACCTTAAGGTGTTTTCCCACGCTAGGAGGAATTTACTTGTTTGCACACCCTATGTTTGCGTTTAGGCAAGACAGAAATGTCAGCGATGGAAAGGAATGCATCCCTATCAATAATCACGTAAATCTAAGAAACAACTAATCAGGTGAGACTTCAAAATCATGGTCAGTGTTTAATATACATGAGCCATTCAGAGACATGAGCTGTAAAACTACAATAATCTCTGAGTCACTTCAAGAATAAATACCGAACAAAATATTCCCTTCACCGTCTTTCTCTTCATACTTCAAAAATAAATTAATGAAAGTTTATTTCAAGTTTTTATGTGGATAAATGAGTACAAAAACATCATATTACTACTACTTTAGAAGCAGCTGGATCTTTTTAGCCTCGTTATTCTTCATTTGCGTGGCCAAAGCCCGGCAATTATCCCGAGGAGGGGAAAAAAGACATTTTGTACCCCTCTAAAGCTCAAATGAGCTGAAAATACTAAACATAGTCCATTTTGAGCCTTTTGTGCTTTGTGGGTTCCCGTAGAAGATCCCCAAAAAGACTCAAGTTGTGGTTAAATCAAGTGGAGGCCAGTTAAATAGTTGAGTCTGGTGTGTTATAAGTTACACAAAAAGTCTTTCGTGTAGCTATCTTACGCAGCCGCCTAAAACTGTGGAAAAACATTCCAGCCAGACAAGAGCTAACGCTAACAGCGACTCTGAAAAGATGATTGTATTTAGCCGGCTATTATTTAAATAACCGGGTTTATCTGCTTTATTGCAGAGAGAGAGAGAGACAGCGGTGTTTCTTCTAATAATTAAACCTGCCTCGTGGAAAACGGATAGCATTAAACGGGCTTGTTGTCAAAGGCGCTCTCTGGCCGGGAGCAGGATGTTTCAGTAGCTGCTGTAAACCCGGAGCGAAACCAGAGGAGAAATGAAATCTCATTAAAAACACTACATAATGACTTTAATCCTCCGCGCTGTTATGTAAAAGGCAGTGGGATTACTGACGAACACACACGTGCTGACGCCGGCTGCGTGCTTGATGCTAGCATGTGCGCGGACATATTTATAGCCGAGCTTGTCCTGATACAGGTTCAAAAACATGCAGAAATAGTTTTATTTGTTGTGTTTTAAAGGACGTATTAGGGGAATTTAGGAATAACTGATGGTTATATGGGTCAGATTATCATCTTATTCAGGTTTTAGGGTTTGTTTTGCAAATGTTAGCATTACTTCTCCCTCAAACTGGCCTATACTCACAAGTATTCTTCCAATATAAGCTATAAGCCTGTGGAGTTTATTTGCCTCTGAACTGAATATAAATCCCATTTTCTGGGCGCTGATGCAAACTTGACCGCCTTGCCGCTTCTCTGATGTGTCGATCCGCCCGCCATTTGGTGCCTCTTTCTCTCTCCTTATCCAATGATTATCTCTGGTTAACGTGTCCAGGTCTGAGGAATCCTCCCTAAATAACTCTCCTACAGCTCCAGGTCGGGTTCAGGTGCCGCTCAGTATTTATTCCTGGGAGACGCCGGTGCGAACGAGCGAAGCTCATGGTTATGCCGCCGCAATCAGACAGTCCCATCACATCTCAAACACCTTTGCTTCGCTTCACCGCATCTCTATCCAAAACATCTAATGCATTATCTCATCCGAACAAGTCGGGCTATAGCACCCTGGATGTATTATTGATGAGCTGTAGGTTCGGGTCTGCTTTACGGCGAATCCACAACAGCGCTATCAAATATTCAGCACGGATTGGCAGGGACTAACGCAAGCTTTTGATTAGTGATGGAAAATTAGCTGGACGAAAGAAAAGGGCTATTAAGTGAAGCTGTAAGGCTGGTAAAGCTAGAGGCCTTGAAATCGATTTAGCGTAATGAGTTCTTACAAAAGGTCAGGACGAGGCTCGGTTGCTGAAATATCCGCTCATCTTTTGAAGAGGTTTTCAGGTAAATAGATTATGATTTAAAGTGAGTTTTTTTCTTTTTCCTGTAGGTCTAGGTTTCATCAATGAATTAGTGGAATGAAAAATGACTCAAGATGTGCACTTCTAATAACAAATCGATTTATGATGACATTTAGCTGGAGGAACGTGGAGCAGTGTGTGTTTTATACCCCAAGAATCAAAACGCATTCCCACGTTCAGGAGTTATGACAGTTGGAAGGGCCTGGAGCTAGAAAAATATTGATCATTGTTAGGCCTGTCACGATAACAAATTTTGCTGGACGATTAATTGTCTAAAAAATTATTGCGATAAACGATAATATTGTTCCAAGACCTTTTGACACTGATTTAATGGAAAAGACTAATAATGCATGCGATTTCCTGCCATAGATAGATGCACTTTATTTTCAAAAGAACACATAACACTGGGACTGATAAATTAGATAAACAAAACAACCAAAAACAAAAATAAAATGGATTCTCAGTCTCCATTAACAAAAAACGTACTTGAAAAAACTAAACAACAAGCCAAAGTGGAAATAAATATTGCATTCAACAGAAAAAGTGCCAATTATGAAGTCTGTATATTATATTGGCCTTCAGTAGATTTAAATAGAGAAGATGGGCACATGCAGAGTAGTTCATACTACACGATTATTTGCCCCTATTTTCTCCTTATGACAATCTTAGATCGTTGGCCGATCTAAGATTGTCGCTGGTGATTTCGTAGCCGATCATCATGTAGTGTGATTTAGATCATCATGGCCGCTCCGATCTAAATCAGGGGTTTTCCCCGACTGGGAGATTAACGCAGCCTGTTGAATGTGACAGGTAAGAAAGCGCGGATTCGCCTCCTACTTTCTGAGGGGAAATTACGGAGGGGAATCCCAAACAGCTGACAGCGCACGGAGATTTGTGGAAACAACAATAATATTTATTCAATGTTTCGTGCAATGAATATAGAAATGACAAGGCGAGGAGTTGGAGCCAAATTGCTACCGCAGTTGGTAAACCCGGTAACTTTTCAGCTGTTCTTCGTTAACGTGACATAAATAGGTTATAATGATTTTCATTCAGTCAGGATTTTACGCTGACTCTAGCCACATGCATCACAGGTAAATTCTAGTAAAACACTGATTAATGCCTGATATTAAAATTAGTTAACTGGACTTGTAGCCATTATTTTGTGCCCATGTGGCTGGACACCACACGGCACGATCAAACCCGATTGAACCGTTATACCTAGGATTTCTTTCGGCTAATGTGTGATCTCAGGTTTTGAAAATTGGCTGACAGCAGGCCGACAACTCGTGTAGTGTGCGCTGGACATTACACTAAGGAAATGAGGAAGGGAGGGTCAGTGGAGAGCACCGGAGCTGAGCCTTTTTTCATTCAGTGTCATCAAAAGAAAGAAAAAAGGCAGGAAGAGACGATAAAGCCGATAATTAAAATGAGGTTGATAGGTTTAATTTATCATGCGATTAATTGATTTATCGTTTATCGTGACAGGCCTAAATTGTGTGTTTATGCGTTGATACATGCCTGGTCTTGTTCCTCTGGCTTCCATGGCACTTGTTCCATGTATACTTTATTATCTCCTCTTCTTGAAGATATATAAACATGTAGAAATCAAGAACAACCAGAATGTGCAGCAACGTCTGGCCTCAGGCAACGCACCAGGCGTGGACTGATAGTCTGGTTTGACTTTGTCAAAGTATTTGCATACTTTGGTTTTATCCTGCTGTTTCGAGTTGAAATGTGACAGTGTTATATGTAGAGTTCACACCAGGGCAATGTCTAAGCAGCTGAATTTGTTTGTCGTTTAATTAAAAGGGGGCTGAATTTGGTAAAAATTGACATGTTATGATGATATTCCCTCATCAAAAACATACCTGGCCTTGATTCTCTCATGCATGTTTGACAAATCCTTTACGTCTCCCCTGGCAATCATTCAGCTGAGCAAAACGCATTGGTTGGGCCTAGCCTTGGGCCCACCTTCAAGCATCTGAGGAACCATTAACTCACCCCACTCCACTCCTTCAGACTAGCCAGCAGGAATTAGCAAACACTTGGTGAATATCCCTGAAGGCGGATATTCAGAAAGAGACAGAGTTCTTAAAGCAACAGAGGCCCAATTTCAAGGCATGAAATTACAAAGTCAAATTTCCTTTAAGTCATATTTGATGTATATACAGCATTTTTACAAATGCTGTATATACAGCCCTTGTTTCAGCCCTGAGTTTGTTTCATCAGGGCTGAAACAAACTCAGCCCTGATGTAGCTGCTGACTGCTATTCATAGTCACTTAGTCTTTAAGTCAGTTGAGCAGCAGTGTGCAGCAAGAGGTGACAGAGGAGAAAACTCTTAGTTTTTCTGGCACTTTCTCCAACACCTCATGAAAAGGAGAAGAACATTCTGATGCAAAACTATATTCACCTTGGCTGCTCATACGGTTGCTCAGCAACTGGCGATCAGCTGGGCACCTTTCATCTAAATAATGTAGCAGCTTTGTTTTCCAGTCTCGGGACACGCTCCCTTACCAGCATGTCCCGAGACTCATCCCCACCAGACAGAGGGGGAATCCATCCTCTTGCATGAACTCTGAAGCCCTCCCATGCGGACGGCTGCGTTTCCCAGACATCTGCAGCACGTTTCCTTTCTGTGTGGCAGGCGAAGGAAGCGGAATGGAAAAACTGCTCCCTCCGCCCACTGTGTAGCCACATGGCAAAGGGAGGAGAGCAGTCGGTCAGGAGCCCGCCGGCCGCGGTCGGGCATATTTGTGGTCGGCTTTCTCCTCGACTTCAGTCTGAAGCTCGGGCCTGCCTCCGCTCGCTCCTTCTCAGGCGCTCGAATCGCTTCCCCACCAAAAAAAAAAAAAAAAAATGTCCGGGATTACAATCAGAAAGGCAGCGCTTTCTCCTCACTCATTATGTTTCCCCTGCCTCCCTCCCTTGCCTGCCAGACTCTATTTATACTGACTGGGGCGACTCACAAAAAAGGGAGCACCCCCTTTTCTAGCAGGAGAGGATTTGGCCCACATCAGCAGGAGCGGTTCACCGCTGTTCGGCACTCTCTGGCCAGAATGAATGACTTCCATCCATTGGCTTGTGAAACCAGGGGAAAGGGGGAACAATCAGACATATATACCAAACAATGGAAGCAAAAAAAAAAAAGAAGAGCTTTGAGGGAAACAAACTCAGCCCTGATGTAGCTGCTGACTGCTATTCTCTGCGTCCGTTCAGGGTCTCTCTCTTGAACTGGATTCTCCTCTTCCTCTTAGCCTAGTTTCTCTGAACAGAAATAGATGCAATAGAAGCTGCAGATCCCAACAGGTCTCTGTTGGGGGGAGGGGGGAGGGGGTGGAAATGAAACCTGCCCTCTCGCCAGCTTCTGGAGGGCCTGTCTGCGTGTCGGTCTGGGTTGGCTGTGTTTGTTGTCTCATGCCTTCATTTGGATTTATTTCGCCGCCTCCGCCACCTCAACAGTAAATCAACAGTTTGGGTCCCAGTCACAAAAAGTACTATTCATATCTCCGAATGATCAGCGACCATTCATTTGCTCTGAATGTGCCATTTGTGGCACGGGCAACGCGCGAGCTGCGATTTGAGTCATTTCTTCTCCATCTCTGCCGCTCATAAAGGCAGACTTTATGAGCGGGTGGGATAAGCGCGAGCCGCCCGGCCGGCCGGCCGGCCTCCTTTCTGTTTTTAACTGCGACGTGCCGCCGCTGCTGCTGCTGCTGCTGCGCGCGCACGTACGTACGCACGCGAACGCTCCGGCTCTCGCGCGCACCAATCGTTTCGTGAAAGAGGGCTTTAAGTGTTACAGATGACGAAAACCTGGCTGACGTCACAAAAATAGGTCAATGGGAGCAGTTTAAACACCTCGTCAGTAGTCCCCCCCCCATCTTTAGTCTGAGCCGGTGGAGTGGGAGGCATGTGAGGGGAAGGGAAGGGAAGGGAAGGGAAGGGAGTGGCCTGCCGCTGGGCGCTGAGCACCTTGACTGAAGGTAGCAGCAGCAGCAGGTGTTTGCGTGAGCCGTCAGGAAGAGCCGCATTCCTGGGATGTTTCCCCTCATTCGGCGTCGCGCCGAGCCGAGCCGCGACGGCTCAGAAGCTCACTGGTGTTTCTCAATTACAGTTCACTGCGAAGCTACTTCGGAGCCTTTGAGCTTTTTTTTTTTTTCACACTTTGTCATGTTACAGTCAGAGACTTCAAGGCATTTTAGGAAGCTGGTGCATTTACGTCTTAATGAGTAAAGGTTTTTGTTTTTATTTTTATTTTTTTCTGGTATAGGGCACCAACATTGGCTCCAGGCCAGGGGCCCTCATTTTTTTTAAAATCCGGCCCTAATGGTGGCATATTAGAAGAAAGCCTTTATAAATAAGAAGTCAGAAGACGGGTATGGGACATGGATGAGATGTTGAAGAAGATCCCTGGCGTTTGTGATGGACAGCCAATTCATCGCTCTAATGACATAATTTCATTGACAAGACATGGTGGTGGCAGCATCATGCAGTGGGAATTTCTTTTTTCTTTTTTCCAACAGATACAGTGATGCCGGTTATGTTCAGGTTATATAAATATATTTAGATCAAATTATTGAATGGCCCAGTCAAAGTCCAGAGGATCAGTGGAAAGAGTCACAGACTGATGTTCACGGATCCAACAGTTTGCATAATCTGACTGAGTTTGAGCTACTTTTTTTATTTAACCTTTATTTCACCAGGATACAAAATCTAATTTGTCTTCGGTCCAGCAAATTGCAGTAAAGGTGCCGCTAACAGAGTTTCCACTAAAGGGTGCTGAATGCAAATCCACACCACACTTTTCAGATTTTTGAGTGGAAGACAATTAGAAAACCTTTCACTTCACAATTATGTGGAACTTTGTCCTGTTTTGCCAAATAAAATCTAAAATCACACAGAGGTTGCTGTATGCAACGTGACAAAATGGAACAAAATCTAGGGATAAATGAGATACGAGATGGTTGGTTAACGAAGCTGCTACACTGGAAATATCTCTCTTTTTGCTTTTTTCTTCATCGCTTCCTGAGATTTTCTACTGTCGAATGTTGCACATCAAACTGAGTTCTAGTAAACTCAGTTTGAATATTTAAAGAAAAAAACTGCCTTC
This sequence comes from Poecilia mexicana, assembly GCF_051168715.1. Taxonomy (NCBI): domain Eukaryota; kingdom Metazoa; phylum Chordata; class Actinopteri; order Cyprinodontiformes; family Poeciliidae; genus Poecilia; species Poecilia mexicana. The sequence goes on from NW_028263383.1 coordinate 16,967,584, forward strand.
CTTTCTCTTGACCTTTATCTCCTTCAGCTCACATACAGCATCGTCATGGCAACTGCAGCGGTGCTGCTGGGCTTCAACAAAGGTTGAAGCAGCGAATAAAGATCAAGATCCGCTGAAAGGCTGTAAGGGCGGATCGGGGCAGAAACGGATCGTCAGGAGAACCGGCTGAATGCGAAGCGGTGGAAACGCTGCAGACCTGCAGCATTGAGATGCTGCATGCAGTCTCTGCTGCTTCCCCGTAATCCCCCACAGATTAACTCACTTCACTGCACGGCTCGTTGCACTTGAAACTCATGCAACCCACTGGACGACTTTATCTGTCTTCCATCTCTGTTTTTATCGGGGGATTTTTTATCAATTGCTCAACAGTTAACTCTCACGGTTTTTGTCCTTCTCATGTAACCGTCGCCGCTCTTTTGGGGTTGAGGTGGTTTAGTGGTTGTAGCCGCTCTGCTCAGTTTCAGTCAACAATTCCAGATCTGCACTCGGTGTCTTGCCGCCTGCTGTGTTGACTCTGTGCTGTTTTTTTTCTTCTTTTTTTTTGAGTAATTGCCTGGTAATTGTGCTGTAAGAACTAGCCGGGTGTGGCTCAGACGAACCCACACCGTGTCCAGGAGGGACGCTCCACCATCTGGTGTAGGAATCCTCATCACAGCAGATGTACGAGAGTGTGCCTGTGTGTGTGTGTAGCAGTAGTAGGGCGGGGAGGTGGGCTAACAGTCAAGGCTAATTACTGTACAGCTGCAGTTTTACACGTTTGCTGCTGTTTGACAGGGTGGACAGAGTCCCTGTTGCAGCTACTGCGTCTGCAGGGAGAGTGTCGGTGAAGCCATGCAGACATTTGTCAGTAAAATACTGTGTAGCTGGTATCTTTTAATTCATTTTTACCCCGGCTTTAATGTGTTTATTGTTTCATCAAGGCATTCTTTTGCAGTCGCATCATGATATCAGGAATCATGAGCGAAGTACTTGGTCACACATGTTGGGGATTGCCCCCACGTTTGCCAAAAAACATGTTTTATTTGTTGCTTATAATGGCTCGACTGTTCTTGTGGGTTTTGCAGCACAAGAACGGTGCTGGAAAACCCACGTGCGTTTCATTAGAACGTTGTCGAAAGTTTGTGTACTCCAGTAAGTAGATTCACTAAGATTCACTATATTATATTCACTATATTCACTACATTAGATCCTTGACTCCACTTGAATTCATATTCATTCGTCTTTAGAACCGTGCCGTTTTTCCTAAAAACTTGCTAGCTCTTCAGGAAGCATTAAAAGTCACATTTAACTCCTTCTTGTCATTACGCCTGGCCTTTTCAGCAGACGCCACACCTCAGAAACAGCGAAGTTACCGTCAGATTCTTTGCGTTAGCAGCGAGCGACGTGTTCCACTGAAACCCGAAACGATGAGCAAACTTAAGGCGAGCTATCGCGAAAGACAAACAGCGGAAAGATTTTCTTACTGTAAACCTGAAATGTGCTTCCTGCACCGTAGGAATGTGAAGCCGGTGGTCTGACTCAGATCACTGGTATGTGCACCTGCAACCTGCTTTCCACCGCCTCCCTCCGTTGCCAGGGATGCCGTGCAGGTTGTAGTCGGCTGACTTTCTGTTCCTGTTGATAAAGTGGACTCTTTCTCGCTCTTTGCCCCCCTCCTGAGATAACGAAGGACAGAAAGTCTTTCCAGAGATCCAGGTGGACTGCAGCTACCGGGGTTTGCTTGGTGATGGTGTGCACAGGAGAGAAGCTTTTCATTTCAGCGTGTTATTTATATGTTTTTTTTTTACCCATTTTCATGAGCCGTGTTGCAATCCCAAAGCCGTGGCACTGCCAGGCACATCACTCTTTGTTTGGACTGCTGGAATGTACAGCTTAGATAGTACTCGCTTACTTATTATCCTGATTAAAAAAAAAAATATATATATATATATATATATATATATATATATATATATATATATATATATAAAACTTTCAAGCTGGTGCTCTCAGGAGAAACAACATTTGCTGCTTCTTGTTTCCAGATTCCATAAAGGAATCTCCTCTAGCTCTGATCTTATCTCCTTCCTGATTGGGATCTTCAGAAGTTTATGACGTGTTAAAAAGAAACTTTATGAGATTCTTTTTTTTTTTCTCCCTTCACGCCTGTAATCAACACAAACAAGTCGTAATGCTGTGATGTGCAGATATTCGGCACTTTTCATCTGCATCCTGGCCCTGAGAGTTTGCCAAGCGCGGGATGCCGGTCGCTTCATTAAAACGTTGGTGCGGATTTTGAATCTTGGGTTACAGTAAAAGGACTGAAATGTCTTCAAAGGCACCGATGGTTTCTGTCATGCCAGTGTGATGTTTAATTACTTCTGCATGTTTGTGTGCCACCAGATCCACGAACCGCATGCAGTCTGTTTCACTGTCATCAAATGAAACTGAAAACATTTTAGAAAACTTGTCCTGCTCTCATGAGTTGTTTACATGAGTCAGAGAGGGTTTAATGATGTAGAAAGTGTGTGTGTGCGTGCGTGCGTGTGTGTGTTGGGAGACTTTATGGCAGAAAAAGTGGTTTGGCAGTTCAAAACGTTCAAATGTAACAGCTTGTATGTTTAGAGATTTTTACTGGATATGCACTAATTTTTCTATGATTTGTTTTGGTGAAATTCAACAGATCATTTAGTAGCAGTGGTATACCAAACGTCACTATTGGTCAGCAAGTCATTTCAATGTTGTAGATAAATAGCTCCTGCATCGCCTTATTTAATGCGGTAGTGTCATTTGTCATTTTGGTGACAAATGAGTGCACTCAGAAATCAATACTTGGTGGTAAAATCAGGAGGTTTTCAATGGGGTTCAGCGCAGTGGGCTCTTAATTTTTCCAGAGGTGTAGGTGAGGAGAGAAAAATGGGATTTCTTCTACTCTAAATAGGAGATTTTACACTTATTACTTCACGTAGATAAATGTTCTTAAGCACCGTGAAGCATAGACTTTACTGGTAGGTCTTTTTTTAAGCTAAGTGCTGTTTGGAAGCCTGCAGCACAAAAGAAAAAAATCCATTCCTCTTCATGGATTATAGCTGGATGACAGCCTCTTGGTAAAGTTCTTAGCTGTCAAGAGTCACAAAACACTTCCATAAAGCCAGACAGGATTGTGCTGCTAGTCTGATCAACTTCAGTGGTTGTGATTAAGTGTCTCATTACGCCTCGAAACCACACTTATGTTTTCTTCTTGTTCCCGTGTGCAGGCGTTCTGCTCGACATCCAGCGGCACTATGAGGTATCCGACAGTGGAGCCGGCTTGTTGCAAACAGGTAATTCTCCTTCAATCCCTTAATTACACATGAGAAGAAAAAAAAGAAGCAGCTCCACTCCTGAACGCATATCTGTGCGATTACTGTAATTACCGTAGTAGTGTCATTTTAAAAGAATGGGACAATGAACAACAAGTGGTTGAACTGCAAATCTTTGGCTTTGATCTCAGCCTATAAAAATTACATGTGTATTAACACAGATCCAGCAGCTACGTTTTCACTTTTTTTTTTTTTAAACGGAAACTCGGATAAATTTGTTGGACGTCAACTTTACAGACGTTTTAAAGAAAAATATTTTTTTACCAGAGATGCAACAATTAGAATTTGACATTTAAAATTCACTTTAAGGCCAATGATAAACGTAGGACAAAGATAAAAGAACGACCGAATGCCATGCTAGCGAATATGTATAATTTCTATACATATTCGCTAAAGAAGGTAGGACTCTAAGATTTCCTTAACATTTCCAAATTCATTTTTCATTCTTCGATCTGTGACAGAGGTTAAAAATTAAATGTGATGAATAAAATAGTCTTTTACACTCCGTCCAGCCATCTTGAATGAATGAACGGCAGACGTGTCTCAGATTTCCATAAAAACACATTTTCTTTGAAATAACGTTCTTCTTTTGTTTCTAAATACCCCACTGATGCTAAAAATGCTCCTTCGTTCCTGAATGAAAGTTGTTCATTCAGGAACAACTTCCACACTGAAGAGTGGTGTTGACATGTTAGCAAGGTGTGGTGCGTTCACTGTTCAGAAAAAAAGGTTGGATTGTTGAAGTTCCGACCGTTCAGTTTTAAGCGGGTCAGAGCCGTTGTCTAAATCTCCAAAATGCACAAAACGTTTCCGATTTCAAGACTCCTTACATGCACAAACATTTAAAGTTTTGACACACATGTCGGCCTCAGATGAACTCTAGAAATATGCGTTGGACTGAAAATGAAGCTGTTTGTGTTTTTTGCTCTTATACCACTGGATCCCATCGTGACTCAAGCGACAGACTTGCGGTGGAAGCATTTCCTCCCGGCAGCGTCAGTGCGGCAGAGAGGAAAACACAGCTCCAGTATGCGTGCTGCCAGAGTCTGACGACTCCGGTTTGGGGCATGGCTTCCTGTGCCATTCCGAACCCCGAAATAAATCCATCTTTTAGGGAGATACCGTCCAAAGCCCTCTTATTGGAGGACAGGACCTCGTCTTGTCTCTGCCTGTGCGCTCGGGCTCGTCCAAACGCCGGCCGCCTCTCCGCACACAAAGTGCCATTGAGGACAAGCGGGCAGGTTTAGGGTTGAGGCAGGGAAAGAATACGGTCCAGTGTTTCCCTCCACTTCACTCTGTGTTCCTGAACTCACTCTGGTTGAACGGCGGGTTAGGGACGAAAATATCCAGCTGGAAAAGTAAAGTGTTTTCACTGAATTAGGCACTTGTTAACCCTCTAAATCTCATTTACACCTACAGTAATCTGGTTTTACATGACCCTTTGTGTATTTTGTGCCTCCGACTCCTCATGTGAATTTGTGGTAATTGCCCTGAGTTGCAGAAAGTTTTCTGTCTGCTGTGTGCCTGCTGCAGCCTCTGCGTTTGTATGGGAGAAACCAGAAATGATGAAGGGTGTTTTGTTTTCATTGGCTTGTTATGTCTGCTGAGCACAGAACCACATTTGCAGAGACTCAAACACACTTGTGTTTGTTGACTTACAGAGACAGCTGATTTATCCCCTATACCTTTAAAGTCCATGAAAGGCCCTCATAAAGCCAGGGGCATAGAGTTTCGGTCGCACCGTGACTGGGCCCCGTCTGTTTTGCTCTGGACTCCACTTGGCCCCTGATATCCACACTGTAAAAAAAATTCTGTTGTTTTTACAAAAAAAATCTGGCAGCTGTGGTTGCCAGAATAATTCTGTAGAAAACACAGTGAACATGTAAACTGTTTTACTGACCAAACAGTAATTATAACAGTGTTAAATTGTGAAATAAACAGATTATCCCATAGTTTTGCACAAATTTTAACTGTGATTTGAAAAGGTTTATTTTTGTAATAAAACAGTTTTATCAAGTAATTTTAACCAACTTTTTCTGATGAATTATCATAATAATGCTGTTATTTTACACTTTTTTTCCAGTAAGATTTACTCAGTTTTTGTTTGTTGTACAAAAAAAACTTCATTTAGTCCTACTGATAAATTACCTTTAAATAACGGATTAGAACTGTTAAAATGTCAATTTAAAACATTTTATTAATACTTTCTGAAAAACTGAAATTTGCTTTAATTTTTTACTTTTTACTAATAATTATATCTTTAAATATCTATAAGCATGAAATTTCAACAAACATTTCTCACTTAAAGGAAACTTTAAAACACAAGGAAGCCCAATATAAATTGTATCTATGATAACCTTAAAAAAATAAACATACACTTGCATGCCTTTGAAATATTTATTTTCAATGAAGTTCTCATTTGTCTTTTCTGAACATCATGAAGCACATGCACCTGCTGAATACATATAAATTTCTTCAACGTTTTTAACTTTATCAGAAACAGTATGAGAGCCAACTTTCACCCCCTTTTTTTTGGACGGGGGGGCTTGAAGATTATAACATACAATACATTTCTATTTCCAGTATACATTTTAATAATAATGTTTGTTTGCTTCAAAAGTTTTCCTTTTTTAGAAGCAATTCTATTTTCAAATATCTATAAATAATCAAATTTCAACAAACATTTACCAGTTAAATGCAAATTTAAAACACAAGGAAGCCCAATATAAACTGTATCTATAATGATAATTCAATATATTTTTTTTAGAAACAAATAAACATTTTAATTGAAAAACATATTTTCAATGAAATTCTCATTTGCCCTTTCTGACATGGAACAAAATTCAGCCACTGAACAAATATAAATATGTCTTTTCAACTTTTTTAACTTCAGAAGACACTGTGTGAGATGCAACATACATTTAGAAATCTATTCAGCTCTGTTAAGATTAAACACTGTCTTGATAACTCACTGACTATAGTCCTTTCTCAAACATCACGCCACTCATGATCCGCAAGTTCCTGGATCAAGGTGAGGACACGGGGGTTCACACGCAGTCTGGGTTTACGGGTTTCTTCCACCTTACTGCCCTTGTCTGGGTTGATTGAGAAGAAACACCTTAAGATAAAGAGGACAAACAGAAAACTACATCAAAATGTGCTTCACAAAGACATAAACATTTTATTCAAGATATAAAAGTTGTCAAAAGTCAAATTTAACTGCCTACAATTAAAAAAACAAAACAAAAAAAAAAGAACTCATACCTCTGCAGAAACTCCAGTGTAGACGCCAGCCCCGATGGATAATGTATGTTAAAACAATAATAGCTCCCAAACATCATGCAGAGGGCAGAAATAAAACAGGAGATGTTGTTGTTTCCAATCTGTTGATCCACACTCAGCATGAATCGTTTGGCATGGAAGCAGGATTGACCTAAGGAGAAAGAACAAATACATTTAGACTCCTGATACAACAAAACAATGACATTTATATGAAAAATAACAAATTAAGTAAAAAGTACAAAAAATAATATTAGTATAGTAAAAGCATAAGAAAATAATTGGAAAAAAAAAAACTATTAAAGAAAATGCCAGATGGACAAAAGTGCAAAGAAAGGGGACAAGACAACAAAAAAGACAACAGGTCAAAGAAACTGGAAAAACAAAAATGAACTCACCACACACAATGATAGTGGGAGTCAAGGAGACATTCTCCATCTGTACTTCTTCAGCTAGGCATGTGTCCTCCACACAGAAGAACACTGCTTCTTCATTTTCATTGAAGTAGCAGAGAAGTAAGAGCATCATCTCTTTAACATCTTCAGAGTAACCGTCCAGTTCTCCCCTTAACATCTTCAACTTTGTCTGAGCCTGGAAAAACCTTTTGTTTTTGTTCACACAAACAGTGTTCATGTAGTTCAGCAGTCTTTTTCCCTTCATATCCATGTTCCTCATGAAGGTTTCCTTCAATCCAAGTCCAGTAAGTTCCTTGTAGTGTACAGCCATCCCAATGTCATGAAATAAAACAGGCCAGGCTTCCAAGACATCTTGAATGCTTTTCCCCTGGTTAATATCTTTGCGCTGAGTAGAAAGTTGCCCTCAGTAATTGTTTCATCTCCTCAGGATTGGCCTCCTTCTGCAGAGACATCATCTTGAGCTGATGGAGGAGTATCTCGTGATGCATTACTTGAGGACCTGCTGGTTTCAGGGGTCCTGCCTTCAAAAACACAAAACAAAAAATAAGTTATCAGAACTGAATATGAATATCAGTGTTTAATGGTTGATTTTCTAGAATTTTACTTACATCTGAATTTCCAAGCAGCAAGTGCCTTTCTGGCTTGAATTGGTCTTAATGCTGACAGCAAGTCTTTCTCAACAATGAACTGGAAGTCATCATACGTTTCTACTCCAATTGACTGTAAAGTCTCCTCGAGAATGTCTTTTGAAGCCTCTGCAAGATCGGGCAACACTTCATTGATAGCACTACGTAAAAATGTTTGCTCAGCCATTTCTGGAATAAAATCAGACAAAATAATGGTAAAAACACAAGATCACCGTAATATAACATGTATTCAACTATGTACAAATTAAAGAGAGTCATACTTAGTGTCAAACAAAATATCGTGCCTGATTCACACTTTTTATTCATGTACATCCTTAAATTTTTAGTCAAACTTCTCTCCCTGTTTTTTCCTTATTTTTGTTCTCATCAACATATCTGTTTTAAGTGGACTTTCCATCATGGTATATAAAGACATTTTTATTTTGAAAACACACTGTGTTTCAGAGGAACAACTTGTTGTCCATTTACCTGATAACAGGTCAAAGGGTAAAAGTCAACCAAGTCATTTATGTTAATACACAAAGTGCTTGAAGTCTGTTTTGTCACTGAATACAGATGGTAATCAGGATGATAGACAGCTGTTTGTACATCCATAACACAATACACATCAGTGTCATTTTGAATCAGAATTAAAACCAGCTCTCCAAACTCCATATACTCATCATTCTTTGAAACCAAGAAATGCCCCTTTTTATACACGGTTCCCTTATATTGTATCTCTGTGGAAATACTTGTGTCTTTTTCAGAAAATCCCAGGTCTTTTACTGCATGTTTTATTTCATCACTGTAGAGGCTTGAGTAAAAAACACAACTGTCCTTGACCAGCAGCAGCTGATTGCATCTAGGGCCAGCTGAGATGTAAGCCTGAAACATCTGGTGTCTTTCTGATAGTGTCAAGCATATGTTTTTAAAATTTTTTAAATGCCTTGCACATCTTTTAAAGTAGACATGTTTACTCTCAAAACGCATTGTCCACAACCTAATCAAAGGTCCAAATTTCAAAATTAGGGCTGGATAGTGCCGCAAGAAATGATGTTTTGGTTTAAGTGAAGTTTCAGGAAATAAAGATTTTCTTGATTCCAAATATTCTTGGATTATTATTTCAAGAAAGGCAACCTGTGGCAAAGAAATTTGTTGTGCACAAATCAAATCCACAATATCTTTGAGCTGGAGAGTTGTCTGCCAGACATCATCTTGTGGATTTTGTATCTTGTCACCAATAATTACTGGCAACAATCTCAGCAAGTTCCAGTTTTGAACAGCTTGACCTGAAAGCCTGATTGCCTCAGAGTTGACAGGGCATGGCTTTGTGAGAGCATCTGATCCTTTGTACTTGAATTGCTTGATTCTACGGTTGAACTGGGAATATGTAAACCATTTCTTTGTTTTAACGAAATATTTCAAGTATAGTGCAAGATCATAGGATACGACACCCTCAAATAAGTCATGGCCTAAGCAAGGTGGAAGACCAGGTTGGCAAACATGAAAAGACTTTAGTGAGTTGAAGTCAGAGTTTACCTTGACACCTTTGATGTCTTGAATGCTTCCAGTCTCTCGATGATGGACTGCCAAATTGTAAGCTTCAGGGGTTCGCTGTGGACCACAAGCATTTGGATCATTAAGAAAGTATTTTCTTGTGATTTCACAGTACCTACAAAAGTACTGAGAAGTACTAAAGTTTTCAGTAAACCCACCAATGCTGTGTGATCCTAAATTGTCACCAGCAATACAGAACAGTGCCCCTTTGACTGTTTCTTCACATGCAATAATGCCATGTTCCTCTAAATCTTTCAAATCCATGAGAAGTTCAGAGCAAACCTTTGCAGTTCCAAACTGTTTTAAATCGTTCTCGGAACACAATGAAACTAGAGACATGTGATCAGTGCTTGACCGCACATGAGCAGGTAAGTTAGCCACAGATAGATAAATAGCGACAACTTTGTGTTTCTTCTTTGCTGAACCAAGGGGGTTAACAATTTCAAAGGCATCTTGGTAGAGAATAAGCTTCAGGCACCCAGGATTTTCAATGAAGAACTGGTTGCACTTGAAGTTTTGGCCATCACTTATGTCACAGAAAACATCCGGGTGTGAGTCATTGGACTGTTCCAACACTGAATTCTTCCATAAATCTGATTCTAAAAGTGCACTTAGTGTCTGTTTAATGGGTATGTAGTAAGAAAATCTCTGGGTCATGTTTTCATCACTTCCTAAAGATATTTGCTTTGGTTTTTAACATTTTTTTGAAAGTCTGAGTTCTTGAATATGTTGTTCTCAGTGGCCCATGATGACAAACAGAAAATAAATCAGAATCTCTTACACAATCACAGATTTTAGCAACATCATCATCTGCAAGACACATGTCATCTTTTAAAAGCGACTTTAGTTTAGTCAAAGTGTAATCCATTCCCAGCTCATGCACATTTTGCATCTCTTCAACGATGTTCTGTATTGTGGAAGCTGGAAGAAGCAGCTGTCCTTGAAGTTTCAGGTAGAAAAGACACAAGTTTCTGAGATAATCCTTGTTGAAATTTGGAGATAATTTGTGACTTTCATTAGTCAGAGCATCGTTAAAGCTCTCAGAAGGCCCATCGTTTTCTAACAGACTAACAATCTTACTTGTAGTTTCCTTGTACAAAACATCAATGTTATCCACAAAAATACCTCTATGTTTACGGGACATATGAGCTGTGAATGATGATTTGACGCTGAAAACTTTTTTGCAGGCTTTTACTGGACATGCTACCGGCCGCCCCTCCATTATATGCTCCTTTAAATGAGCAACGACTTCTTTCACAGTTTGGCTTTGGTGCCTACACAATGAAATGGTGCATTTCAATTTAGCAGCAATGACTTTGGCTAATTCGGGTTGTGAAGCCACGTTGTGAACTCGGTAAAAATGAGTTTTAAACGCTGCATATGTACAAAATGTCCGCTTACATTCTGTGCCGAGGCATTTGAATACACAACTGGGCTCGTTTCTGTGCACTCTACAATGCAACACATAGCCCCTCAATGATTCTAGTGTTTTACAGCAAAATGTACATATAATCATGTTTAAACAATTTCAACCTACCCAACAAGTTACACGTGTTGCAGGTGTAGCAAAAAATGATTCTACTGCATATTGCTCCAAGAAGCAATATGACGCCTTAAAAACAAAATGTAATCTCCCCAGAAACACAAATTACCGTTACGTTTGAAGAAAACAAAGCTTAACTTACATTTGCTGAAAGCTGACGAGGTCCAAACAGCGCTCTTTTCTTTGTCAAGGTTTGAGCACAATTCAGCTTCTTCTGAGATGAGAACCGTTGTACGAACTTGTTCAAAACAGCTTTCAGGCGCCAGGTAAGCGAACCAATCAGAGAGCAGAACAGACCGGAAGTTGAGCACAAAGCGGTGTTCTCTGTCTTTCTCGCAGTAGCCGAACTTTGAGCTTATAATGGCAACGGTGAAGGTAAAAAATCCAGTGTTAGCAAAAATAATAAATAAAAATAAAATACATGTACCAATAAGCAAGTACATGACTTCCTTGTTGATTCAGATGTTTCCTCCACGTTAGACGTGAAATATGAAGAAATGATCCAATCAAAATTGACAGAGAATAAGTAAATGAATTAAAGAGGAAATGACAATCTAAAGAAGTGGGAAAATACAAGTGAATATAAATAGATAACTAGTGAACAAAATTGGAAGTAAACAATGTGGAATCATAATTACTTAATTCCACATTAATTTCCAAATCTATTAATTTATTCATTTATTTCATTCTCCATCCATCCGTCCATCTTCTACTTATCTGGAGTTGGGTCTCAGGGGCAACAGCTTAAACAGGGAAGCCCAAACTTACTTCTCCCTAGCAAAAAAATGGTAAGCTAGCTTCCAATTCATTTGGATTTAATCATCACAGAATGTAAATGTTAGTTTTACACTGCTGAAATGTTGTGAAGGATCCAACTTTTTTCATTAACAATACAAAATGTGTGTTTTCTACAACTAAATACAATATTATTTACAATTTTACATTTTAAAATTTACAATAATTTTCTGTTCTACGTTATACAACATCATACTGGTAAATGAACAAAATATAATTGTGTTTTTCTTTACAAAATTTTTCTGTCATGATTTCACAGATTTTTACTGTTGATTTTACGGACTTTTTTTACAGTGCAGGTGACCCTTTTCTCACACCAGAGTGAGGAATTGTGCTTGCCGGGGCCTCGAGCTGTGAGAGCCGGGTGGGTGCAGACCCATAACTTAGGTGTGAAGAAGAGGTTTGGAGGGTGACGTAATGCTGGTTCTGGAAACGACAGAGTCTCAGCTCGATGTGTGGACATGGATGTTTACATTTTGCACATCCGGCGTTCCCCACCCCCAGCTTCCTTCTCCAGTGGGAACAATCCCCGCCTCTGTGAGCACCTGGCTGCTTCTGCCTTTCCTCCATCCTCTCTGGCCCGGCAGCTCGGCTCCACCTGGGAACGCAAACTGCAGACGTAGGTGTTTTGCAGGCGGTGGGCGTTGTCTCTCCGCGGAGGTTGTTACTCATTCGCTGCTGCCAGGTCAAACTGACCACACACCGCAAGTCACAGACTAAGCTAACAGCTGAGTAAGAATCACTTAACGTGCTCAAGGAAAACGTTTTTTCTTTCTTCTTTTTTTTTACAATCTTCTTTGGGTTTTCTTCAGACTGAAATACAATTTCTTCATGTCAAGCTCAATGGCAAGTTGCTTCAGGAAATCCCATCTTGACCAAACAGCGGTGTTGCTTCCTTGTTCCTACATCACAACATATCCAGAAAAACCCAACTCTGAATAAACCTGCATGATTTATTGAGCTCATGACACTGAGATCTTGTATATCTGTAGCCAGGTTTTTATAAAAATGAATATTTCTGCCACATTGATTTAAAGAAATATACGGTACACACAGGATCGACTTCAGGAAAGCTTTGAATCTGCAGAAATATGCACAAATGAGCGTTGTTTTAAACACGCCAAACACCTAGGGGACAGCATAGCGCAGCACTAAAACCTATGTCCACCAATCAGGTTGCGTTAAAGCAACCATGACTTCCTGTTAGGAATTAAATATGGCGCCAAATAATGATGTGGATATGGTTATTTGTTGCAGATGGTAAGCCCATCAACTTTGATAAAGAAAAAAGAAAGTTTAGTCTCCTTAGCATGATGCTTCCACCACTTTGCTTCAAAGTGGTTGGTAAAGGGTTTCAAAATAAAGTATTAAGAAGCGTGCATTGTATTTTTAACACTTTATAATTACACACCACTTTGTGCTGGTCTATCATGTAAAATCCCCACAAAATACAGTGAAATCTGTGCTCCGGGGGTTGTAAAATTATTAATAATAATTTTAAAAAAATCTCAATAATCTCTCCCTAGCAGCACTGACCTGAATGTTTTTTTTTTTATTATTATTTTTTTTTAAATTATTGTTTTGCCATGTGTTGTGTTAACTCCGTGTTTACACACTCAGGAACAACACAAGGAAAATACCCTGCGGTGAGCCCAGCCTCTGCAGTGCAATTTGGCAACACAGATGCTTCCACAAGCAGCTTGCACAACAGAAACGGACGAGGCGTGTGCTCACCTCTACCGAGCACATATGTCCTTCCAGACCCAAAAAGGCAACGTCTCAGCTCTCAGGTGCCGAGAGGTCGATGTGCTCAAAGCTGTGCGTCAAGTCAGAGCGGAGGGGCGCTTCGTTGTGGCCCCGGCCAGCCGATCGGGCCCTTCAGAGCGCCAGACCTAAATCGGCTCTGCTGCTGAAATATGGTGTGTGTGTGTGTGTGTGTGTTGCGTGTGTGTGTGCGTGTGTGTGTGTGTGTGCATGTGTGTGTGGCCCTGGGGCAGAGGCTATCTGAAGTAACTGTGTCTCACACAGCTGTGGAGAGGACAGGCCCAAGGGGGCAGAGGGTATGGAAGGTTAATGGAGGAAAGGAGAGGGGGTTTCACCTGGATGGTGTTACCTTCCATGGAGGGGGGAGTTTGACTCCTTTTGTGAGGAACACGGAGAAATCTGAGAGAACATTTTTTTCCCCCTCCTGGTAGCATACTGCGCTTATTGTGTCCAAGCGCTTTGAGGCAAACTGGAAACGTTAATGAGTTGAATTATCTCTCATAATGGAAGCTGGCATGATAATTATACCTCCCTGGTTTAGCATGGAGACGGTTATTGGGGTCAGCATGGCTAGATGTACAGTGGGCGAGGCGGCTTAATCAGGGGCCTGGGCTGGAAACGGCTCACGGACCGAGTGCGCCGCCGTCGTCACTGCGTGGCCAACCCACCTGGTCTGAAACACGATACCAACACACACACACACACACACAGACACGCAGAGACACGCAGACACACACTGACTCTGCCCCGGTCTTGACAGGGTGTCAGTCTGCCGCAGCCAGCTAGAGACCTGTGAGAAATGAGGCCACAGCCACCGTGTGAGACTAATGGCCTCGGCTCGGCACACACATCCCAACGTGTCGCAGTTGTCTGCGTAAAGAATCCGAACACACGCTACTAGCAGGAGGAGGTGAAGCACATCGTTATTTAATAGGCCAAAGAACAAAGGGTGTTGATGTAAGAAACAAAAAGACAGAGCGGTGTGTGGTGAAAGATGTCAAATTAACAGGAAAAAGCTACCACCCCTGCCCTGCTATTTCCTGTATTTTCCATTCAAGAAATGCTACGCTACACCAGAAACAACGATGTTGCCCAAGCAACTTGAATTCAGCAGAAGATCCCGAGTGTGGCTCTGTTCAGTAGTTTCAACCTGCAAACTCTCAACACCACACTAAGACCCAACAACCTGAAGCCCTTTTCTGTTTATAAATAATAAAAACCTCTTCTAGTTCTCGTCACAGGGGCACGTAGCATAAAAGCTCATCAGTGTGGCTTGCACAGATGCTATAAACGTCCAGTCTATAGAGCCATTTTGTTCCCGGTTGTATCCCATTTTGTATCCCTGCATGTGCAGCGAGCTGGTTGGCAGAAAATCTGCTTGTAAGTATTTCCACACACAGATATCTAAAGTTTTACCCACAGTTCCTAGAACTGACCAGTTCAAAACTGAGCTTAACCGATTAGCCACAGGTTGTCTTAGCAGCTAGCCGCCAGCCAACTGGACACGCTCAGATGCAGGCGAGGTTAGAAAAATTAGTGCTGGTTGCACATTCAGAAGTTTCTTCATCCTTTTACCGTCTGATATACACAACATGAGCATGTAATAGTAAGCAGCCTTCACGGGCGCAACATAGAAGCAGGCAAAATGCGAAGGCCTGAGGCCTACAGGGGAGTAAAGACTGCTACATACCTACTGCAGATACACAATGGTCTCTACTCTTAAGGTGTGAACTTATATTGGTGGAAGTAACAGTGTTGGATATAATTTAGAAGATATAAGACAAATCTTTGTTAAAATAAAAGCTGCACATTTAATTTTCCATATGTTTCACTACTGGATTTCACTTGTATTCCTAATAAAGTGGGCTAAGTTGTGGTGAGGAATGGCCGGCCTTTTTTTTTTTTTTTTTTTTTTACATTTTAAATAGTGCAAAAATACCACAGTTGTTTCTTGAGTATTTCTAGGTTGATGGTGCATAAATAAACACCAGCAGAATGCATTGAAAAGTGCTTTAAATATTTGGGTTATTTTTGGTTACTGAGTTAGAAAACACAACTCCTGAAGCTGCAATTCTGACTTGGTGGAGTCAGATGTCAAACTAAACATCCAACATGGCTGCCAGGCATTAAAACGTGAAAATTGCAGCCACAATTTTTGTAAAAGGACATCAAAGCACTATAACCTCAGGGATTTTTAAAAAAATCACTTGGTTTTTCTGACTTGTAACTGGTTCTGCAACTAATTTGGAAGTGATGTCACTCCTATTTCCTTGTTCCAACTTCCCAAAACAAATCAAGCACAGCATCAGCCCTGTTGGGCTAACCTCATTATCAGCATGCTCAGGCAGTGCTATTTTGGCCATGATGGATAAAAATATCCGCATAAATTTATAGATTCCTTTGCAAAAATGACTGATTCACAATATATTTCTGTGGACAATATGAACACAGTTCAAGGTGCGGAAATAAGCCTGAGACAAGGCCAACAAGACAACAACCAAAACAAAAGGCAAAGCACTTCGAGAACATGAAAGAAGACGCCAAGAAGGCTACATCGGCCATGGTGGCTCACATGACCAACATTTCAGGTGATACGTGTCAGTCAGAGATGTTTAGTATCACAAAGAAGTCTGTCTGTCCTTTTAAAGTGGGAAGTCGAGCTACCGTTGCTTGATCAGCTGTTTTGGCCGGTCACTGCCACTCCTATTTTGTCTCTTGGCCTCAACAGTATCCCTAGTTACCGCTCTGCCCCCCCTCCCCCTCTCTCTCTCGCTCGCTCGCTCTCTCTCTCTCAGCAGTTTGGCAGCTGCTGTTGCCTTGTTGTCACTTACAGAAGCAAAGGCCGAATGTGACATGAGAGGAAACGATAGGAGAAGAGCGAACCTCCTGCGACTTCCTCCTTCTTCCTCACGCACGGCTTCGAGTGTTCATCTTCTCCGCTATTGATTCCCAAAGCCTGGTGATTCCATTGCAGTGCTGTTCACCGGCCTTTACGCCACCCCACCCTTCCCACCTCCCCCCCTGCTGTGATAAGAATAGAGCGATGACCTGACGATGCATTAACATCACAGCAGTGTGGCTCTGTGTCTCCGTCTCTGGTCGTTTTTATTAGGCCATGTCTCCAAAGGGGGCAGCTGTTGGGTGATGATTGGCACGCCGCCTCAGTGGACTTCCTCCCCTTTGCCTCTTGTTGATGAACCCGCGTCCTGCTGATGAAGGAATAAATACACAACCAGGTCTTTTGCAGATTTTCATGCGGATTTGACCTTGCTTGCACTTCCAAGTGCAAACAAATGTGGAAGACAGCCATGCAAATCTGAAGCAAAAGTCAGCGGCCAAGCGTTTGGGAGCATCAACTGTGTGACAGATTTTCTCCCCGTCCGTATCGCGGATTGATTGCTGCTACGTCAGGCTGCCCCTCTCCTGCAGCCATATGACATCAGCAGATCAATCGAACACTACGCGTCGCTCGCAATCGGACACGTGCGGTCCATTCGTGTTGCTGATCTGTTTCCATCATTGCCATCATTAAGGCCAGCATGCAAATCGCCATGTTGGGCTTGTCGTTAGGTTGTCTCTCCCTGCAGTTGCTGCAGTAACAGGCAGGAATAGAAAAGCTCCTCTCTCTGCGCTCAGCCGCTCTGCGACTGAAAATGATTCAAAAATAATAAGCACCCCTGGTGTTCCCAGCAAGTTTTGCTCATTTTTGTTTGTTCACGGTCGGATAAACCTACCGACTCTCTTCATTCGTACCAGACTGCTTGCCGTGTTTGGACGCAAGCAACGCTCAAAAGACCAGGCCCGTTTGCTCCAGCCAGCAGGGGCGTGTAATTCTCCCCATATGCAGCTCTCGCATCGACCAGGTATAGTGGAAACATTCGCCGCAGCTGCAGAGACGAGCCATCAGAGTGGCTGCGACACTCAATAAAACAAAAGGCTTGGCACGCCAGCTTCTGCAGGAATTAGCTGCTCATTTCATATAAACTGTGCTGCATATGGGATATATCATGACGCTGGTAAGGCGGCGTTGTTGAAATGTGAGCTGGAAGGGATTCCTGGAGAATAACCAGGGATCAGAAAATGTCAGGAATGCAGAAGCGTTTGGGGCTCCGACATGCAGTGCAGGAGGCGGAGGGGAAATCCACGACGAGGAAACGTGATGCACGGGAATGTGTGAGAAGTTTCAGTCTCTCACAGTGGCTCAGGTGTCCTACTCGCACCGAAAGTTATGTGCTGCACCCTCCCACAGCAGTCCTTCAAAACCATTAGACGGAGAAACAAAGCTGCCACTCCTTTCCTTCAGAACTCGCAAGACAGAAGCGAGAGAAGCTGCAGAGCACTGGAAACTACCAGCTGAAACTTCCTGCCATCTGTCATTATTCTGATGATTTGTGTCAATGTCAAGCCTTCATAGAGACCGATGTGCTCGGGAAGAGAAAAATGTAAAACATGCAATGATGAGAAACTCATCATCTGTTTGCTGGATTTAAACACAAAGGTGTGATTGTGCGGTCTGAAAGCGAAAGAAACATTTTCAGGTCTCCAGTTTGAGTGGAAGGACCGCTGACCGGCTCTGTTTACACTGGCTCTGGATGCCTCTCAGAAATAGTTTATGTTGAACACCACTGGGTAAATTAAATCTTTGGATGTTTTTGGCCTGGGCCTACATACCCTTCAGGCTTTTCGTTAGCTTCGTTAACCCCTTTAAAATTTTACCAGTTTTGCAATGTGCGCAATAGACATGAGCAGGTTTTCTGTTCGATTGAGGAAAAACACTGAGAGTGTATTTGATCCACATGAGCCTACAGCAACTTGAATTTACTTCAGGTCTGATGTAAATTCAGTGTTGTAATGTTGTATTCCCCCGAACTGGGAAAAAAAAAACAAAAAAAAAAAAACACACTCCTTTTAACCCCTTAACCCTCAACCCCCGGAAAATACAACGGAAAAACGGCACACAGGCGTCATGTTAAGCGGTTTTTAAAACAAACCTTCAGTAATGTTCCTCTTTGGCTGTATATTCTGTGTCTATATATTCTCTCTTTGAACTTGAGCTGCACTTCACTGGCTTTGCTGTTTTACTGAAAAGCAAAGAATCAAACGAAAGCACGGAGCTTCTTCTGTTGCTGAAAAAGAATCAACCGTTTCTTACTCCCCTTTTAACTCAACATCAAACCAAGCAGATGAAATAAAAAAAAAACTGCGTGAGACTGTATGAGAAATTGTATGAAAACACAGCAGGCTGTGATGAGAACATTAGCTCTTGTTGAGAGCTAATGCTGAGAAAGTCACAGACAGTTCAACAACATCCGGCACCTTAATACTCCATCCATCCATTTTCCTTCACCCTTGTCCCTCAGTGGGGTCAGGAGGGGTGCTGGTGCCTATCTCCAGCTCACGTTCCGGGCGAGAGGCGGGGTACACCCTGGACAGGTCGCCAGTCTGTCGCAGGCACCTTAATACTAATCATTTAAAAAAAAAACAGCCTTAGACAACAGGTACTTGGGATTGGATTTAGGTATTTAAGAATAAAGCCGTAATATATAACATTATCATACATGCATTATTAATGGTGTTGTTCAGACTGCACTCAGTCAGAAACAATTCAGCATAAACCTGAGAGGCTCAATCCCTTTCTTACTGTGATTATATTTGTTTTTATTAGAAATAACACCATGCTAATACAGGATTAGCTCTAAATAAGATGCACTGCACACAGAGAGGAGAGATGTTTTTAAAGAGCTCTGCAATTCAGAGGTTTACTGATGTCGCTAATTAACCATCATGCTGTTTCATTCCTTCCTTTTTTTTTGTGAGGCGTTTCTCTACTTGGATGTGCACATCTGCCTTAAATGCGACCAAAAACACTTTATTTCTGACATGTTTGATTGCATGTCTGTAATTTTGTGCGATCGCGTCATCAGTCGACTTCCCAGCCGATTAAAATGTCACCAGGAACTCGGGCTGAAACGATTCATCTGATTAATCGCGATTAGTCGATTATTGAAATAACAGTCAACTAATTTACTGATTGATTAATCATTAACAGGAGCGTACAAACTCAAAAAAACGGCCATTTGGTGAAAGAACAGCACACTCAGAGCAGTAATTAAGCACATTTTGCTATCTAATTATTAACCAGTCATGCAAAAGTTTAACACTAAATCTATAAATAATCAAGCGTTCACTAAAGGAATACTATGTTCCTGGATTTTGGGCAAAATTTTTTATTTTTTTATTTAAAAATGGAATTGAAAAATGTGTTTATTTGCATCTTATATATGATCGGTTTCAGTTCTGAGAAAGGACAAGTGTGGCTGGAGCGTCCAGTACAGTAAATTCTTTGTCTGATGACATCCTCGGTATGCAGGGTTGGGTTACCTGTTGTGTTTCCGCAGCAGAGCCTGCAACACGCGACACAGTGTACGATCTGAAAGGGTTGATCAGTGTGTGGGTTTTGTGTTACATTGGAGTGTTTTGTCATTATGAAAGGTGAGTCACTGGTTCACTATGGTGACACACAGAGAACCTTCCCAAAATTAGCAACAGCATAATCTCTCATTGTGTAGGGAGGGAAGAATTTCAGCTGAGATCCACAGGAGTCCATTCATGCCGCCCAGAAAGAAGCCGTCATTTCAGGTGTTGTAACGATGAAACGTGCAGAGGCGTGAAGGTGGAGGACAGTAAACACGCACTGAAGCCGAGTGTTTGCACCGACACCTCGGGCACACACCCTGTCCACTGCGGACAGGTCAAAGCGGCTCTGGGATGTGTTGTTTTTTTAATGCTGCCGAGCGGCCACTCCTTGACTGCAGACATGCACAGACTTGCAGAAGGGATCTGCTTCTCCTGTTCCTGTAATTCAGCCTCTGGCAGCTGATGGACATGCAGATTCATCAAATTGTGGTTCCTCGTTTAGACAGTCCGGCTGCATAGCTGTGAGGGCCACTGAGGGAAATGCCCAAATATCTAACCAATTTGGAGCAGTAAATATAGAAATTATGTTTGCTTTGGAAAAATGTCAGACAGTGACATTTAATTATCTTTTCATTTGATACTTGCGTCCAAATTCTTACTTTCTTTCCCACATTTTGCTTGATGGGTTGCACAATAACATAAATATGTTAAATACCTCACATTTAATCTTTTGAATCTCAGAAGAAAATCATAATGGAGACACCCTAACATCTTTAGTTTACACCTTTACTGTTGGGAGAAGAAGCTGTGCTGCATTTTTAACACATATAAAAAAATTTATTATCTCACATCGACGTAAGCAGACAGCTGTATTTTTTATTTTTTCCAATAAAAGTGAAGGATGAAATGAAAGTGGCGTCCAGCAGCCGGATGCGGAGCCTTTGGTGGTAGTGGGGGTGGAATCCTGCGTTTCACAGGGAAATCTCCCTCCTCATGGCGTCAAGGAATATCAATCAGACACACAAGCACATTTCTGCATATCCTGCTGATGCAGTGGAGAGTGAGTCACCCACAGAGGTATTGTTGTGACTGGCCAATCAAAGTGTGGCTATCTCCTTGTGTGAGGAATGGTAAAGTGTTCAGGTGCATTGTTCTGTAGAGGCTTGATTGTTTTTTTTGTTTTGTTGTTTTTGGCTACGCTTTACTTCACAACCTTATAAAGATGAAGCGTAATTAGGTACTGATTTAAATAAGCACCCTACGGTGTTTTCACGCCTGATAATCTGGTCTTGGTTTGACTGGGAACCAAAGTTGTAACATTTGTTACATTTTCAGCTGGTGCAGTTCACTTTCTCACTGCACTGCATCAAAATGAACCAAACCGTTTGAAAAACCTGTTCACCCTCCTCGCCTGTGGTGGCGCTGCACCAAGAGCCACTGAAGGAAATGACATGGAAACTTCAGAGGAAGACATGAGCTCAACTTTTCATCCATTCTTCCCCAAATGAACTGAACTTTCTAAGCAAACAAACTAGAATTTGATTAAACGAGGCTGGTGTGAATCCAAGCTTAGGAAGAACAACAAGGCGTAAAGATAAGATAAAGTAAGATATTATTTATATCTTAAAGAATAAAAAGAATATCTTATCTTTACCTTATCATTAAGATAAGATAAGGTAAGGTATTTTTATTGTCCCCTAATGGAGTTTCTTTGAGCTCAAGAAACCACAGTATATAAGCGCACAGTACAGATAATAGAACTACAATTCGGACTGAATTCAAGGTTTTAAAACAGCAGTATCACCCTGGCATATAAAAACAAGAACAAGAAATGGATAAATAATTAAATTAACGTACAAGATAAAAAAATAACTTGAAGCGCAATAAAGGAATTCCCTGCCAATCTCCGAAAAACATCAACACATGTTGATATGAAAACCTGTTGATGTTTTTCCATCAACAGGGTGCCACTTACAACGATGGATAATAAATAATAACAGTGATTAGTTAGTAAAATTGAAGGTGGCATATCTAGCTCTAATTGGCTTTTTTTTTTTTTAGCGTCTTGCAGTTGAGTCTGCCTATTAGCATCAGCAAACTGCTGCTTTCATTCGTCCTCTTTTCTCCGTCTTGTCCCTTTGCCAGGGATAATTCACCTGTGACTAGCGTCGCTGCAGCTGCACAGTAATGTTACACCCGAATACCAGACTCGGGTGTCCGTCCTTCCAGGTAACTGACTCGCATGGAGGCTGTGAGAAAAATGCTCCGTGTCTCGTAAAGAATTTGAATAACATTATTTTGGCTCTTTCGCTGGAGGTGAATGTGAAACTGAAAATGGGTTGCTTTGTCACGGGAAGGCGCGAGCTTCTCACAGTATGACGACTTAAAGTAAAACAGTTTCGAACTGAAATGTGAAAATATGAACGAAGAGTTGTTGCTTTTTAAATAGGAAAACAGTAATTTTACTGTTACAATAAACACACTTATTGTATAGAACATCAATGCTAACTAGTTTGACAAGTTAGCTTTAGCTAGCTCATCCAACTAGCCTGCTTACAAAAATGCTAACTGTTTAAAGTGTTTCATTAAAAAAGACTGGCAGGTGAAGCTCCTTTATTTCCACACTGTCTCTGTTTGTGTTTTTTTTTCTAACCAGTTTTTTTTTCTCTTTCGTGTAAATAAAGGAAAACATGTATGAGTTTTCTCTTATCCAGTTGAATGGAAGCAAACAGCATCAAGTTGGGGATTTTGCTGGCACTTTTTTAGCATCTTGTTAAATCTGTAGGGATGGTGAGACAGGGCTTTTTTTTTTTTTTTTTTTTTTTTTTTTTTTTACTGTTCTGCAACTTTCTGACACTTTCAGGTAACATGACTCAGGCATAGTCACAAGTACATAACTGAGAGAGTCCAGCTATTCTCTGCATTACCTGAAATGATTAACCTGTTTGCTCTACGCAAGCTTTAAAGTCTTAAGCGATTAAAAACACCATTGTCCGGAAAGCTTTACACAACTTTCAAATGTTACAGTAAGTACTCCCTAAATTTACCACCAGATTATTATTATTATTATTATTATTGCACAATAATTCACCTCCAAACATCCCTTTCGAGTCACCATTGAGGAATTTCCAATTCGTCACGACCTGTAAACAATGGCTTTTAAAAGGCGAGGAATGCGTGTTTTTTCAGGCTAATAGCGAGGCCGATGTTTGTTACATAAGCCTAATGATAATGGCAGGATGTGAGCTGATACTGTAGGGCTTGTTTGAGTTGCAGTGTACAGTTGAGTCAGTTCGCCGAGAGGTACGTGAGGTCACTGGTCTCCATCATCACGCCAACACCGCGTCCTCACTTAAACTCGTTCCACGTTTGTTTTGTGCCACTGCGTCTAGAAATAAGTACTGCACTGTTTATTTACATGCACAAGGGGAAACAATCATGTCCTCTTTGTTTGATGGTTGTGATATTACAAGTTGTGACAAAATTAATCGTTCAACACAAACCAGATGGTCTAATCATTTCCTTATGAAAAAAAAAACAGTTGTTTTTTCTGACTCACTGTATTCCAGGTATCGTCTCGTCCTGCTCCGCATTTGCGACATTCTTTTTGTAAGAATAAGATCTGAATCTCTTCCGCTGCGTTGTGCTCCGCTGCTGAAAATATGAAGGAACGGCAACAAGATGACAGATGACTCAGGAATGTGAAATTTAAAACTGGCCAGGTTACCTTTAACCATGCTGGACGGCCTTACAGCTGAATTGTGAAGAGAATTTAGAAATCCTGATTTGTTGAATATGCTTAATTAGCTTTGTTAAAGGTAAACAATACATTTTCTAACAAGATTAAAAAAAAAAGTTTTTTGCTTTTTTTTGTCACACCTAAATGAGATCATCAAGCTAATGTAATAAATCAGATCATCGAAGTAATTTTAATACTAGACTGATAACACAAGTAAATGCAAAGTGTGGTTTTATTTTTTTATTTTAATCAAATAGCGATTCAAACCACCTTGGCCCTACGTGAAAAAGTGATGTCCCTCTTTTGTTAAATCCGGAATTAACTCTGATTAACTACATTTGTCTTTTAAAGGCGAGTTCAGTTTTACTAGCCACACCTTGGTCTGACTACTGCATGACCTATAAACCAGTCAGACAGCATGAAGTAGGCTAAACACCTCAAAAAGCAACACATCATGCCTCAATCTAAAGGAATTCAACAATAAATATGGAAGAAGACGTCACTGACAGCCATTTTCAACGTGTTATTATTCATTTAGTGCATGATTAGCTGATTCTGGAGGCTAAAGCTAATATCTAATCCTAGGAAGACCACAACATGAAACTGAAGAAGTTCAGAGAGTAGGTCACAATTTTGTAATTGCTTCAAAAATTCTTCACTATCTCTTTGAAAAGTTGAGTAGGCTAAGCAGTTTTAGCCTCAGAGACCTAAAACGTGTGTTTTAGGTCTCTGAGGCCCCCCCTCCAAAAAAAACAACAACCTTTCTGTCACTTATTTTTTTAAATGCAAAGTTCTCACCAACATGCTACTTCCTACTGAGTGTTTGTGCAGGGCACATGCTTCACTGTCAGTCTCAACACTCATTCCAGGCGCTCTGGAATGAGACCAAAGACGATAGCTTCACCAGTTAACCTTTGGTTTGATTCCATGTAGGAAGGAACGCTCTTTCTTTAGAAGGGTGTGTCTGTTTCTTTTCAATTTAGGTATCTAAACAAAAACCTTTGAGTTCTCATGACGGGTGATGGTAGCTAATCAAAAGAGAGATTTCTTTACTGCCACAGGAGTTTAAATCCAGCTCTTAGCTGTGGCTCGACGTACAACTAAGGCTCTTTAGTGACACCGTAACATTTTCATCGCGAGCTCGTCGCTCGTTTATACGTCTCCGATCTTCAGAGTCTTTGAGAGATAAAAGCGCATTCATGTTTCAACGACATGATAAAATCATAGCGCCATATAGTGGCTTTGCACCGGATTCAAGGTGTCTTTCGAAACGTGGAACATTTATTCCCAATCAACATTGAAAGCACTGGCAGTTTCCACAGTGTTGTGAAAACTTAGCATATATATATATATATATATATATATATATATATATATATATATATATATATATATATATATATATGTATATAAAAATAAAAAAAAATAAAAAATTCCCTTCTCACCCTCCGCGGGTGGTCTCTTTCATCCTCTGAGCTCGGGTCCTCTACCAGAGGCCTGGGAGCTTGAGGGTTCTGCGCAGTATCTTGGCTGTGCCTAGAACTGCACATTTCTGGACTGAGATGTCTGATGCTGTTCCTGGGATCTGTTTGAGCCACTGCTCCAGTTTGGGGGTGACTGCCCCGAGGGCCCCGATGACCACAGGCACCACTGTGGTCTTCACCTTCCAGGCCTTCTCCAGTTCCTCTCTGAGGCCCTGGTATTTCTCCAGTTTCTCATGCTCCTTTTTCCTGATGTTGTGGTCACTTGGTATTGCTACATCCACCACAACGGCTTTCCTCTGTTCTTTGTCCACCACCACAATGTCCGGTTGGTTCGCCATTACCATCTTGTCTGTCTGGATCTGGAAGTCCCACAGGATCTTAGCTCGGTCATTCTCCACCACCTTTGGGGGTGTTCCCCACTTTGACCTCGGGGCTTCCAGTCCATATTCTCCACAGATGTTCCTGTACACTATGCCCGCCACTTGGTTATGTCGTTCCATGTACGCTTTCCCTGCCAGCATCTTGCACCCTGCTGTTATGTGCTGGACTGTCTCAGAGGCCTCCTTGCACAACCTACACCTTGGGTCTTGTCTGGTGTGGTAGATCTGAGCCTCTATTGCTCTGGTGTTTAGGGCCTGTTCCTGGGCGGCCAGGATGAGGGCCTCTGTGCTGTCCTTGAGTCCAGCTTTCTCCAGCCATTGGTAGGATTTCCTGATATCAGCCACTTCAGTTATTTGTCGGTGGTACATCCCATGTAGGGGCTTGTCTTCCCATGATGGTTCCTCCAGCACCTCGTCCTCTGTTCCCCATTGCCTGAGACATTCGCTGAGCACATCGTCCATTGAGGCTTTGTCCTTGATGTATTTATGGATTTTGGATGTTTCATCCTGGACAGTGGCTCTCACACTCACTAGTCCTCTGCCTCCTTCCTTACGGCTTGTGTACAGTCTCAGGGTGCTGTATATATATATATATATATATATATATATATATATATATATATATATATATATATATATATATATATATATATATATATATATATATATATATATATATATATATATGGGTTTGGCACCTTGTTACTCAGATGTGGCCTTATCTGTTTCCCTTTAGTCTGTTCTTCTTTTAATCTGAAAATAATACAGTTTAAGGAAAGATGAACGTGATTAGACTGTCAAAGCCTGACTTCATTTGCATGTGATGACATCGTTATGAGGTGATAATGTGGCTCAAGAGAATGAAAAGCTAATCAACAAATTACAGGATATACCACACACACACACACACACACACACACACACACACACACACACACACACACACACACACACACACACACACGCAGTCATGCAAACACTCGTGCGTGGTAACATTTGTGCCTCTTCCTGACTTCCAGTAGGAAAAACACAAAAAAATCTGATATTGTTGACAGTAACTTTGGCTAGCTCATTAAAACTCACGTGGACCAGCTGGTGGTGTATGATTGGTGATCTCTCCCATGTCTTATCTGGTCTGCAGAATCCACCATTAAACGTGTGGATGTGTGTGTGTGTGTGTGTGTGTGTGTGTGTGTGTGTGTGTGTGTGTGTGTGTGTGAGCTGGGATATCTCCTGCAGTGATGTGGCTTCAGGCTGAGTTGATACAAATCATTTTAGAAAACTGGCCGTCACTCTGCAGCGAACTTTAACAATCATTTAAACTTAGTGTGTTTTAATGAATGTCGACGGCAAACGCTGAGAAAAGGTTTGGACGAGGACACAAAGCCAGACGTCACGTCCAAGAGCTGCTCAATACTTGTTACGTAACGACCCTTTAAAGGCAAACACAACCCCTACGTCCTGTAAAAAATATTAGTAAACCAAATTAGATATCAGTTTGTTTTAATATCAGTTTTCTAATATGAGATTTTTCTGTCATTAAAATAACAGCATTGATGTTATAAGGGTAGATTCAGATCTATCATGTTATTGTCTCCCAATAAATCAGATCAAAATTGGACCATGGTGTCTTTTTTTGTGTTTAGTAGCTCAAATGCTGAAAACTGATTTTTTTTTAAAATCTCTTGCATAAATTATCCAAAAGGTATGAAATGTATTAGTATTTACATAAATGTAGCATCTCCTGCTTGTTTTATTTAGTTATTTTTGGATAAGCTTCATTTTTTTTTTTTTTGCTTCGTATAGATTAAATCAAGTTTAGTGGCAAAGACTTTAACATGAAAGCAGTTTGGTCTTTTGGAGAATAATACAAAAGTGTAAATGTATGTTTTTGTTTATGTTTGTAGATTTAAAAAAAAACACATCATTTGTACACAGGAAAATATTATAAAAGGTACAAAGTATTTTATTTGATCTGATTCCTTTAATAAACCCAGAGAGCTTATTAGCAACTCTTCTTATTTAACTAAGAAATGCTGCATGAATACCATGAGCGTCAAAGTGTTCAGTGACTAATCCAAATACCTGCCACGATGTTATATAAAAAGATTTTGTTATATTAAGTAACTGTTCTCCTAAAAATAGATTTTTAAATGGATATCCTTTCTCTTCTTTGTTTTATTACACCAGAATATCGCATGTTGAAAACGACAGCTTCTATAATCTGATTATTGTCTGTTATCCTGCGGGATGGACTCAGCAGCTGTGGGACTGCGATGCCTCTATCTTATGTAACGAGACCCCAACCCTTCCTCCTCCTCCTCCTCCTCCTCATTTTGCTCTCTCATCTGTCCCTCTGCGTTCCTCCTCTGTATGTTTAGTCTGATGATATGACACAACACTTCCCCAGTTTACCCCGGCGCTGTCAAGGGCAACATTTCTGCCCCTTTTTTTTTTTTTTTTTTGCTCTGCGTACACAGAAAAAATCCCCTGAACTCTGATTTAAAACTCCTTACATCTGTTTGGATCTTCTTCATATATGTTGCCCCCTCCACAACACGGGCGTAGCTGTCCAAGTACGGCCAGGTTGGGCAATTAGAGGAGCGCTTGTGCTCGTTTAACTGAAACATAAGTTCGCTTGTAGGAAATTAAGGCAGGAATTATTTATGGGGGAGCAGGAGCAGAGGTCCTCTTCATCTGCAGCGCCGCTGCTGTGTGATGTATCGCTTTAAACGGCTTCAGATCTGGTTTGAATAATTATAATTCCAGCTGTTTTACATTAAACCCTGACATGTTCCCAGATCCCCCCTTTAAAACCTGTCCACTGCTCTCTTTATTTAGTTTGATGGTGACACTTGCAGCCTGATTCTGCCTCTTTTTTCACCCTGTGACTCCTTAAGGGGGATGCTGCGGGAGGCTGCGTCTCTGGGACGCTTCATTTTTATCGCCGCCGTTTGTCTTCATAAATCTAATCACCCGCAGATGGTCTTATCAGTGCTCTGCGTTTAATGCTCTCATGCTGAGGTACTCGTAATAAGTGTAGGTGAAGTATAATGTGATCCCTGTGAGGGGCGTCCTCTGGCAGTCCTTGTCAGCGTCTCACAGCTGATCCGAACTGGACCGGTCCTGACTTAATAAGTCGTCCAGGGAGCTGGAAACAGTTTGCTCAGCTCAGCTGGGATTTTTCGGAGGGGACTTTCACAACAAAGTAACAAAACGCCTGCACATGCATAAGCTGGTATGAGATTCTGTCGGTATGATAAAAATATCTCAGTTTTCACCTAAACGTTAACCAAAAAGCCATGACATCATCTAATCGCTTACTTAAAACAGAAAACCAGCTGTTATTTTTGACTGCTGCTGCAATGCTGTAAAATGTTATGGCAAGTATGATTATGTCATCTACTGCATTTATTTTTTTTAAATGTTTTTATACATGAATTTAAGCAAAAAATTAGAAGTTTTTTTGCTGGTTTTACTCTTTATAGAATAAAATCAACATTAGGAACTATTAGATTAATCATGATGAATCAGTTATTTAAATAATCGTTAACTAATTTAGTAATCAAATTAGTTAAAAAGGCAATTTACCTAAAGAACAACACACTCAGAGCAGTAATTAAGCCAAAACTCTACACAAAATATGCACATTTCATTTTTAAGATTAAAAAAACCATGTAAATATGTTCTACCCAGAACTCCTCAAGTAGCATGGTTTTAGTTTCACTTGGTTCGAATTTGGTAAAAAATAAATAAATGAAAATAAAAAAATCTATTCAGCACCTGTTGCTAACCGATTGTTGTTCGGTTAATCCAAAACGTAATCATCAGATCAGCCCCACACTGTTGATGTTGAGTCGAGCAGAAAGGGCTCAGCTTCTCACATGTTGATGTTAGAACATTTATTTATTTTTGTTAGCTACAGATGCATCCTTTGCTGAAAATCATCACTAAAGGAATGCTTTGTTATTGCATTTTAGGCAACACAATCTTTATTTTTCTTAAGAAAAAGGAACTGAACTTTTTGCTTATTTGCACATCTTAATATATTTGTAATGTATAAAAAGAGCTTTAGTGGCCAATACGTCAGGCTACCGTCCTCTTTTAGTTTGAATGTTTTTATTTGTTGCAAGTGACCAGAAACGTCCAAATATGTCCTTTCATGAGTCAAGAAAATGTGTAGTGAGCTTCTTCTAGCTGCCAGTGCAAAGCAAGAAGTGGGGGAGGGGCAGCTCTGTTATTTTCTACTTCATATCGCCACACACAGAGTTCAGTCAAGTTCTTTTTGACTGAACTGTTAGGTTAGTTGCTGTGCAGACCAACAAACCGGACAGCGGTAAATAATAAATGCCTGTCATTTCTAGTTCCTCGACTGTAACCAAAGTAACGTCTCCTTTCTTTCCCTCCACAGTCTTCATCTGCAGCTTCATGGTGGCTGCTCCCATCTTTGGTTACCTGGGCGACCGCTTCAACAGAAAGGTCATCCTGAGCTGTGGCATTTTCTTCTGGTCTACCGTGACCCTGTTGAGCTCGTTCATCGGCAAAGAGGTACGGCGTAGCTCCCGCTCTCACGGAAACCGCCGGTCAGCGGCAGCCGGGAAGCCCCCCCCCCTTTCCCTTCTCTCCCCCCACCCCCGGCGTCGCTCTGTCAGACGTCTTCCCCCGGACAGTGATGGGCTAATTAGTCTGTTGTGATCTGGATATGCTCGACGTTAAGGCAAGCGAGATGAAATGACACGCTCGTTAAGGCAGACGCCAGCTTCGCCTTTGAAGACGTTCTTTAAGTCTGCAGCCTTCCCTCGCTGTCCTCCTCTCTCTATCTCACTGGCTGCCAGCCAGTCAGCTAATGAAGGGTCATCCCTCAGAGTTGTATCAATTACAGTCTTGCGGAAGATAAGGCCGTGCCGTTTCATTGCCCAATAAATGTGTGGATGGTCCAGCTAGGTAGGCCTGATGTTCACCCCAGATTGAATCTGTGCAGAAATGGATATGTGGCATTAAGGGTCGAGTTAGTTACGTTAACGCAGCGCACGACACATCTGCAAAGCAGCATTACGGAGTCCTGCAGCGATGTGTCTCTGGCGAGTAAGCCGGCTCGCTGCCGAGGCTCTTCACATTTGTGGACGGGAGTGACAGCGCAGAGATGGCGGACGGTCTCAGGAGGCCACACTTTGACGGAAATCCTCCTCAGACTCATCCACTCGGAGCTGAAATTGCAGGCTCTTGCCCGTTGAGGGACGAACAACAAGAAAATAAGGCCTGACTGCTTTTGTCAAGGCTCTCTTCCCCTCTGACAGATGTCATATAGGATGCAGAGCGTGGACAAGCTTGTGCCAGTCAAATAAGACGAGGCTGGTTACCTGTTACGTAACCGCACCAAGCCACTGAGGGATGTAAGGAAACGTTAACGACCACTTATAACTGATGCCTGTTATTACGCATTTAGGAGACTGCAGGCTATTTTATTTTCTGCTTGGTTTTGCAGGCAGATTTGTAGTCCGGATCTTATGTAACAGAAGTCCACCGACGGCACACGGTTTTCTGCACGAATGCAGTGGGTTGCAATTAAAATGATCACTTTTCTGTAATTAGAAACACATCTGCCGCTCCACACGCCCGACTGCGAGGCATGCAGCGAAACACCTCGTCGTGCAGCAATCTGCACCTCTTCAGTTTGCTCTCATTTTTCTCTGCAGTTTTCGTCTTTCTTCGTTAGAATCCAAGATTAGTTTCGTTAACTCGCATTTCAAAGGATGTTAAATGAAATGTGAGAAGTACAATTTCTTAAGCAATCGTGTTTCTTCTTTTATGGGAGTTGACAGCATTTTGCTCACCGAGATTTTATTGTTTAATAGCCTGCAGTTTGACTGCCAAAAACACTCTTGAGGCTTGTTGTGATTCAAACTATTTGTGACTAAAATAGGTTATAAGGAGTTTGTTTTTCCCTTTCCAAATGGGCTAAATATAAAAATGTGCTAATTAAACACAGATTGAGAGGTCAAACGTAGGTGAATCATTTGAAGCGCCTCTATACAGAAGGCTGAACGGATAAGGGCGACGCTAGTGAAGAGAGGTGCAGCCTGCAGTAAACCAGGGCAGGTTGATACGGCAGGCTGCAGATGAACAAAAAGGTAAAAAAAAATGAATATTTTTAGTTGAAAACGACAATATATTGTACTCTGACTTCTTTTTTTTTAAATCCAAATTTAAGAATCTATACACTGTGATAGTGAGACTTAATGCAAGTGGAATGTATGCTAACAAAACATATTGATTTTAAATCACTGCTTGACCATCCACGTTTATACTTAATGGAGTTAGCTGTAGCTTCAAAGTGCTGCAGTTAAACTAACGAGAATAAACTATTTGAAAAGTAAACTTGAATAAAATATTAAAATATCATTCAAAACCTTTGTAGTTTTAAGTAGTCAAGTGAATGAGTGAGTTCTTCTAAAAGGGTTAATGAAAGATCTAAACATTTTTTGTCAATGTCCACTTGTTTTATAAAGTCATAGTTCATCTGCCCTTGTAAAAGAGAATTCCTGGGAAAAGAATAATTAAAATAGGAATAAAATATTGATAAAAGTCAAAATAACAACAAACGCCAGAAAAAGATTCCAGTGACCATA
This sequence comes from Poecilia mexicana, assembly GCF_051168715.1. Lineage (NCBI taxonomy): Eukaryota > Metazoa > Chordata > Actinopteri > Cyprinodontiformes > Poeciliidae > Poecilia > Poecilia mexicana. Next base: position 16,999,554 of record NW_028263383.1, read on the forward strand.
GTGAACCTATTGCTTATCTGTTAAACGTTTGTTCAAATATAAGCCAGTAGCTCAAGCTAGCATGAATCTCATATTAGCATTTAGCTCATATTAGCATACTAGCATGTAGCTGATATTACTGTGTCAAAGGTTCCAGTGAACATAACAAACCTGAAAACATTTGACAAACATTTGTCCGAAAAGCACAGAACTCATATTAGCAAGTAGCTTATTAGCATTTCCTTTCATTTAGCTTATTAGAATGTAGCTAAGTTTAAGTTTGTAAAAGAACAATAATTAAACTTTTTTTTTTCTAAACCTTTTCTTTCATATCTTTGAAGTCAGTCTTTGTTGTGAAGTCACTTTAACAATTTCCAAGCCAAATATTTGTGGCGTTTTCTGGCATCATTCGGAGCTCTTTGGTGTGCTGCTAGCATTTTTGGTCCAAACCCCGATGATATGGTGCGGCTGGAACCACACAAAAAAAGCTGCCATCATGATTCCACTAAACACCGGGCCACTGAAGGAAGAAAATAGATCGCAAATGAATCTTTTCAAGCACCCAGACGCAGATGTAGCTGCAGCGGTGAGAGCTAGGTGGGGTATTTCTCACAAGCACTCAAATTCAGTAATACAAACCCTATTGGTGTAAAAGCTGCCTTGAAAACCTGTGCACATTTATCAGTGACAACAACACACTCGACTACAACAGCAGAGGGGCTCTACGGGCTGTAGAGGGGAATCTCTTGAGTGTCGTTTTACAAGAGGGTGTGTACAGTGTAGCCACTAGAGAATGTTTGCCGTCTCTTTGAGAGCGACCTCATGACCCCGTGTCCCGGACTTCAACCAGCACAAAAGCCTGAGGTGTCAGCTGGGAACTCAGGTCAGCTCTGAGGCTTCTTACTCTGCTGCCACGTTTGTCCCTCATCACACAGCGGACACCTGGTGTCACAACAAGTGTCAACAGAGGACATAAAAATACACTGTGCTAAGTTTGAGAGCAGTGGAAGATTAATCAGACAGTTTTTAATGGACACAAGGCGCTGTACAATAGTGTTCAACCAGTGTTCACACACTGGTAATAAAACATAAGATGCGTTTTATTACCAGTGTGTGATATTGCGTCAGCTCACGGTGTGTGTGTGTGTGTGGGGGGGGGGACACACACACACACACAGAAGGGGGGGACGAGATTTCTTCGCAGCTTCGCAGGCAGACATGGAAACCTACAGTCTGTGAATAGTGGTTGCTATGGAAACAGTTGACAATCCAGCTACCTACGCAGGTTCCTATGAATAAGAAGCTTTTAAAACTCTTCACCTTTTTCTCCATTTTGTGACACCCGACATCAGATAAAGTGTCGCTGTTTGCCACTGCATGAAATCATACTTTAATGTCACAGGTTTGTGTCGAAGGAGTACTTGTGTAATATTCTACATTTTCATAATTAAAAAAAAAATATATATAAAAAAAATCTGCAGTCAGGCTGATCAGTGTTTTAAACTGAACCAATGTTGGTGTGGAGGGAGAAACCAAAGCATCACAAGGCGAGAGTTATTGAAAAAATGTATTCTGTTGGGTCTGTCTCTGAAAAGTCGAGTTTGTACTTATTTACACTTAATTTGTACAATTTAGGAGATTTAATGTTGTAACTAAAACACTAAAAAAAGCCAACTTTTATGGTTTAAGTTACAGTACGTATACAAAAAGTTATAAAGAATTGGCTTAGGAAGAAAGCTTGGAGGTGGAAAAAGTCTTAAGATGAAAAATGTGTTTTGTTTGACATTGTGTGATTACCTGCTGTGCTCCACAGAGCTTATCGATTGATTTAGTTTTTCTTTCTGCTTCTTTTCCTCCTCTGTTTTCTCTGCAGTACTACTGGCTATTTGTGCTCTCCAGAGGACTGGTGGGCATCGGCGAGTCCAGCTACTCCGCCATCTCTCCCACCATCATAGGAGACCTGTACACAAGCAACAGCCGCACCATGATGCTCTCCGTCTTCTACCTGGCCATCCCGCTGGGATAGTAAGTGCATCGCGGCGAATTGGTACACGATGAAACAGTGCAACTGTTTCCCCCCCATCAATCCAAGTCAGAAAGTGAAGCTCTTACAGAGTCAACATTTAAAAAATAAGAAAAATACAAAAAAATAGGAACTTTACAGGACATTCCCCCATGAAAATGTTGCTTAATCCAGAGTTTTCAACCTACTTTAACCTCAACATGCAGCTAACCGGTGTTACCTTGTTAGCTGTACACCTTTTTCCTACACCCAATTTTCCATTAAATTTCTTGGATTTTAATGGAATTAAAATGTTTTAATTAAACATTGAACTGCATCGTGATATTTTTAAATTATTGAGATGCACATATTGCAATGGATTCAATATGCTGCAAAAACTCTAAATTGTAGGCCTGAACTTGTAATTATTTAATCAGATATTCAAGGTTTCACACAGAAAACTTGCTAAGCCCAGTGGTTGAGGCGCTCAGCAGTCATTCGTCCAGCGGCCCGCCATGTTTTTGAGTTAAAAAATGTTCAAAGTTGACAGGAAATTTGAAAATATCTCTTGATAATCATGTGTTATTGAAAGATTGTAAGATTAACACCTGAACACCAACTATAAAGTCTTAAGAAATGCAAACATTTTAAAAAAGACTTTAAAAAATAAGCAATGCTGGTAGCCTAGTGGGGGCATAAGTAAAGCCTGGTGGCCCGCCAGGCTTATAATACACTGGGGGAAACCCTGGATATTGAACTCAAAACACTTTCATGGCAACAAAATCGAATCCTGGCTGTTAGCTGTGTAATGCTGCAATAGGAAAATCTTCAATGGAGGCTATTTTTTAAAAATATTTTTGTAGTTTTTTTAGGTTTAATGTGAAGGTATGGGAGTATGATGCATTAATCAGCACAAATCCAAAGCCTTTTCTTTTTCAGAAAAGAAATGAAGCCAAATTATGAAATATGCTGGATCCTGGGAGTCAGTTGAGTCTCTCAGTGCACAACAACGAGTCTGAGCTGCAACATGCAGGTTGTTTACTGTCTCCTGCTCGCTCAGTCCCTTACTAGGAAGGACAGACCTGCTGCAGTTTCTCTAGCATCATAAACATCCTCATGGTGATAAATTCTGTAATTACATAACCTGTCACTTTAGATTATTTCCAGTTAAAAACGCGGAGGTAAGCCGTTACATAACTGATTTCCTTCACTGCAAACATCAGTTCTTAGATCCCAATAGGAGACAATGAGACAGGAGAGACAGCTGCCCTCCAAGTGGTCGTGTCTTTGCTCCCCTGAACGTCCTGGTCACCGTAAGCTGCCCAGCGGCGCGAACCATTGAAGGTTAAAGGCTTGGCTTCAGAAACGAGCCGTCGAACCTCCCGTCCAGTCTCCCACTTGTTTGTTTTTACTGAAGTGCTCGGGCTGTTTCCAGGAAATGACCCGAGGAATCAGATCAGATTCAAAGGAAATTGACTTTACCGCCGTTTTCCTTGTTTTTCCTTGAGTCTCGGCTCCCCTATTTGTGTGCCATGACACCGATCGTTGGGAGTGTGATTTTATTATTTATTAATTTTTTTTTTTTTTTCAGGCTCGGGTTTTATCGACAGTGTTGAACTTTCCAAACGTGCGCTCTGAGTTGACTCTGATAAGGCAGGCCGTTAGTCACTCACTGGAAATACTGCGTGTTGCCTGGATAAAGTTTACACTGCTCTGTTATTTTTGGTGGGATAAACTTGGAAACACACACATAAACAGCTTCAGTGTTTTCCTTTTGAGCGTGTGCAAATCCGGTTAAGGATGATCTGCGGCTATTGATAAGAAAGTCCTCCTGAGGTCTTGGCTGCTATTAATCATTAATCTGTTGCCATGTTGTTGCAGTAAGACACAGTAACTCCCACTCAGAGGCATCGCACCTGCAATAAAACAGAGTTAAAGAATGCACATTAATCATCCGGACAGGTTTTAGGGAAGTTAAACCAAACACTATTTAAAAAGAAAAAGAAAAATGCTGTGGAGCTTCACTGGGTTTCCATGACAACTGATATATGCGATCTAGAGCCAGCAGGCTGTTGAGAAAGCATGCCAGATATGAAGACCCACCCACCGTTAACAAACAAAAACATTTGTAAATGGGGTAGATTAACTCTACTGGGAGTTAAACAGATGAGATTGAGATTATATGCAGCAATCGCTCCAGATCTGGACGGCATGAAGCGAAGGATGAACGTAGAGGACCAGCACCTCATTCCCACTGCTAGGTACGATGGAGGACCTGTGATGCTGTGGGCCTGGGTTCCTTCCAAAGACCCTAGGAAACCAGTTCATTTGCTCTTTAAAATATTAAACTATTTTACACCAGAGAATAAATAAAAATGTGGCATTAATCCGTCTTTTAATAAGGTAAAGATCTGAAACACGAAGCTGAATCAACCCAGATGTAAAAGTACCAGTACGTCATATTAAAATTCCTCAAGTAAAAGCAAAAGGTGCAGTAAATACGCGAAGAAATTACTCATGTAACTGCAACTGAGTAAATGTAACTAGTTACTGCCAAACTCTGAAGGAGGTACGCCAATAAATGTGTTCTACTCTGTGATAAAAACCAAAATAATGTGGTCAGAAAATCTTAAAAGTTTAATTCTGTAGTTCAGATTCAGTTTTGCTTCTGCAGTTTCTGGTTACATCCCCTGATCACGCAGCCACAAACAGACCGACTGCTAGTCGTCTGACTGCTGGTGTTAACATCAATCCCACGTCTGATCCTACAATCTTAGCCAGAGAACAGACAGGAAGAGAGCAGCGTAGGCTTAAGTGATGCTAATGACGGGCTCATGTCAACTCTTTGCTCTTTGTAGATAATTGCGTTAAATGGAGTGGGCTTTTGTTGCTAATGTGCAATGTTTGTGTCGCCCTTCCCTCCCCCTGTCTGCAGCGGCTTGGGTTACATCCTGGGCTCTGGTGCCAAGGACGCTGCTGAGGACTGGCACTGGGCATTAAGGGTAAGTTTATCGTCATCTTCATCATCAGCCTCCGGAGGGTGGGAGGGGGAAGAAAAACATGTCCACAAATACAGACGAAGGGTCTCTGATTGGCTGCGGGGACTTGTTATGGATCTGGGGTCAGCGGGGACAGAAACGCCAGGGGTTATTTCTGGATTCAGAGTCCGTCCTGGCTGCGTCTTTACTGGGAAAATGACACAACACAAAGTTAGAGGCCGAACAACTGTCACAATCATTAGTGTCACTTCCCCCTCCTCCTGCAGAAGCACTTCCAAACATTTTACCATCAGATGTGTTGAGCGTTTTTCTGTTGAGATCAAAACTAAAATGAGGCGTTCAAATTTGCCAATATGTTTATGTCAGTGGTTTGTTTGTTTCGTGCGTTATTTTGGTGATACAAACCGTTAAATTAAAAGGTGATACTGTCGCATAAACCGCATGAATTCTGGTGATTAGTGTTAAATTAGGAGCATTTATCACTGCCGTAGAATCCACTGAGTGCACGAGGCAAAACGCTTGCGTCCGAAGTGCTCCATAAGGAATGGCAGCCATAATGGAAAAGACCAATGAAAGGTCCAACGGGACTCCACAGGAACCGTCGACTTCAGGCTTTTAAAATCGCTAAAACGAATTATGACCTTGTTTCCTTGCGAACGGACCAACGTTTAAAGGAAGGCATTAACGTTCTCATCAAGCGGGAGAGCGATCCTGGACCTGACGACTCGGGGGACAGGAAGTTCCATTTGTTTTTTGTCTCTCTGAGACGTTAAAAAACATAACAAACATCGGAGTGGGTAATGGAGAGGGGAATTTGTTCCAACGCAACCACAATGACATTCCAATACAACGATCTCAAAGCCGATTAATCAGCGGCGTGGCATGCAGAGGAAGACAAATACCGAGACTTGAAACGTTTTCTGTGTGGCCATATCCTGTTTAAACAAAGATAAAAAAAAAAAAAAAAGGTAGCAGCACTTCCTTTTGTTTTTGTCCGGTGTGTTCCAACTACCTTCCTGAAAAAGTCAATGGAGTGAAATGGCAACAAAAAAAAAAAAAAAAAAAAAAAAATATATATATATATATATATATATATATATATATATATATATATATATATATATATTGTCTGCTAATTTGTGCGATTGCCCTACGTCAAACAGGAAGTGTCTAATGGGTCCTGTGGGACTGCGGGTCAAAGGTCACAGACTTCTGGTGTCTCACTGATTAACTGTGAAGGCAAAAATAACAAAACACTTTTATTTTATAGGCCAACTCAAAGTAGTTCATCATATTGAAGTAGAAGGAAGATAACTGACGTATTGAAATAGCTAAAAGTAAAGAACTGTTGTGATCCGTAGTTTTCTGCGTTTATTTTTGGGGGTTTTCTGTGTTTATTGTGATCCTGGGTCTCTGCGTTCATTCTCACCACCATCAACCACACCCCGTGACAAGAAAGTGTGGCATTCATGTTCATTTAGCTAAATACTTTGTACAAACACTTACTTGCTGCTATCGGAGCTTCTTCTTCTTCTTAACCGAGTTTCCGTTTGTTGTTTCAACACAACAATTTGCATGGAGGTCAAAAAGATAAATTTTAGCATCATCTGACCAGAGCTGCTACACTGAAACAACAAGCGACTTAAATATATCGCATTAATTCATCAAAAGGAATCAAATTGAGTTTATTTATGAAGTTTTCAAGTTAAACAAATGCAAATAAAGTAAGTTAGACAAACTCCACTCAATTATTTGACTAAATAAGACATTTCTTTTAAGTTGAAGCTGTGTTCTCTTTTTTCAGTGTACCTCAGCTCTCCACAGCCTCAAACACAACTTTTTTATTGATTTCTTGCAGCGATGGGTTTTCTCCTCCCACTCGTAAAAATTGTGATTTCAGCCTGACAAAATGCAAAAAAACAAAAAAACATTCAATATTTCACTTCGGGAAGATCAGATTCTTTGAAAGCACATCAACAATTTCCAACGAACAGAGGTTGCATCGTAGCTTAATCCTCACATGTACGCATTTCTTTATTGTATGGTAACGGCACCTATAAAAATATAACAGCCTTTAATGAGCCGCCGAATGCTTGAGATCAATTTCCCACGACACGTATTGCCTTCGCTCTTGTTGGTAGCTGGGATTGCTCAAACAAATCCCGTCTCACACGTCCCGTCCCGGCTTCTCGTCTTTGTGTCTCCCAGACACAGACCGACTCGGGTACAAACCTGCAATCACACGAGCCAGAAAGCACGGCAGTAAAGATCGCAGCAGATGGGCACCTGCGAGAGTCTCTCCTGCTTACAAAGCAGCTTTCAAAGCCAGAAAGCTCGTTTAGTCTCCTGTACACAACCCACGCCTACGCAGGAACACACACACACACACACACACACACACACACACACACACACACTGAGTGCCAGTAGAGTGAGCGAAGGGAATGCTCTGAGTTTCATAGGACTTGTATAAGATGTGAGGCGTATCGGCAAACAGCAGTGCAGACACACACACTTCTTTGTCCTCCCCTCCACCCCCTCCCCACGAAACGGCTCCCGGCGCCGTGTGTTAGCATGATCACAGCCCACACAGGGTCTCTCTGTGAACCGCACTGACCGATTGATTTCTCGTCTCGTCAGGTGTCCCCGTTCCTGGGCGTCACCGTGGGCGCTCTGATCCTGCTCTTTGTGCCTGACCCGAAGAGAGGCAGCGCGGATGACATGGAAGGACGCATCTCCCACTCCCATTCGTGGCTCAGCGACATGAAGGCCCTCACCAAGAAGTAAGGCTTTGCACCGTCGTGCACCGGGGGGGGGGGGGGGGGGTGTTCCGGTTGCTTGCTTTGGTTTTGGTTGGATGTTTTGGATGGAGGACTGTCGTGACAGCAGATGAGCACCAATTAGAGATTTTTGTGACCGATTTCTCATTCCAAAATTAACAGGGATTTCAATTTATTTTAAAATAAGATGAAGTTATTACACAGTTTACATTTAAAGCTGTATTTAGTATCTTAGCGATTCGTATAATTAGCAGAATTAGTGTTTTTTTTTTGATCACTGAATCTCTGTTTTCTAAGCTGACCGTTACCTGAATTGTGAGACTTCGAAACAATTGCCAACATTTCTTCTTGCATTCCTGCACTTAATTTCAATTCAATACCAGTCAGTTCAGTTGAGATTAATTAAAATTTAATTCAATCAAAGAAGGGAATTTGCATTTTGTGACTATCATACATGCATCTTATAATAATACCTTGTTGCCACAGTTACGTATCATCACAACTGTCCAGAAGTAAAAAAAAAAAAAAAGCATGAGCAAAAATCCTCGCTGAACAGCGTCCTTGTTGTACTTCTTCTTTCTGATGCTGAAAACAGTCTTCTTTTCTTTGTAACAACTTCTACACCAAAGAGTGTTGTAGTTAGCATAACCCGGTGGAGCTTATTTATGGTGCGTTCACCGATCGAAAACGAAATAAAATGTTTCTGTTGCCAACCTCCCAACAGGGCAGTTCAAATATAAAACTTATTACCAGTCTTTTATCATCATATCTATTTTTAATGAGAGTCCAGAACAAAACAATAAGTGTGTCGTTTTTTTTTTTGTTGTTTTTTTTATAAAGCAGCTTTCCAGAAATATCAAAATGTCTGCATAACATGTGAAGAACTGTCACAAAGCAGTGGCTTGATGCATGTAATTCATATTTGCTTTAATATGTGACTGTCTGGATCAGTGTAACCATGGTGACGTGTTGGAAGATCACAGGTGCACACATTAATCTCTACTAGAAAATTAAACATATTATTTTGAGGTCCAGTTGAGATTAAAGCTCGTCTCAGGGTAACGATCCACTTGTAGATGCAGATATTTCCCTGGAGCTGCATCATAAGGATGTTGGCCAAATATTATTGGAGCGATAAGGAAGCCTGGTGCTGTATAAAGTGTAACAGGAGCTTAGTTTATTTTGTCTTCCTCTGACCCGTGTGATTTTTGTGTTTTCCTCCCCGCCAGCCGGAGCTACGTGTTCTCGTCCTTGGCGGCAGCAGCCGTGTCCTTTGCCACGGGCGCGTTTGGAATGCTGATTCCCATCTACCTGTTCCGAGCGCAGGTGGTGCAGAAGGAAGTCGAAGCCTGCACCAAAAAAGTTTGCAGCAGCCGAGACAGGTGAGACGTCAGTGGAGAGGCTTCTGTTTGACTCCCGCTATGAGTAAAATACCTACAGGCGCTACTATAGGATCTACCTATCCTAATGATTATTAGTGGGATTATTCCTGATGAAGATTATTGAGATAAACGTCAACTAGTTTAGTAAAATGATTAATCGTTAACTGGAGACTCACAAAAAGAAAATAAAACATAATCAAAGTACTAACTAAGCAAAAAACTGTACAAAAATATATACATTTTGCATTTGACATAAAAAAAAATATTTTTCTGTAAATATGTTCTGCTCAGAATTTCAAGAACGGCACAGTTTCAGCTTCATCTTTGCTGTCCAGTTGTTAATTGGTTAATCAAAAACTAATCATCCGATCAGTGTAGTGATAAAACGTCGAGCAGAACGGGCCGAGCTCTGCACATGTTGATGCTAGAAGTACTTTTGAGCTGCAGATGCATCTGTTGCCACAAATAATCAAGAGATTTCTTAAGGAATGCCGAGTTGTTGCATTTTAGACAATACGATGTTTATTTTCTTATTTACAACAGGAACTGAATTACCTGTTTACTTGCACCTTTTAAATGCTTAAGTTAAAAATCTGCAGAATGTGTGGAGTTTCATTTGAGCGATTAGCACAGAGGACAGTCGATTTACTCAAACAACCTTTAGCTGCAGCCCTCTCTACCGTAGCTCTTGGTCTCTTTTGTCTGGCCAGCTTAAACGCATCAACGCTTGCATTGCACCCTCACCTAACCTTACTCATGGTTGTTTCCTGCAGCCTCATCTTCGGGGCCATCACCTGCGTGACGGGGCTGCTGGGCGTGGTCATCGGGGCCGGCGCCACGCGCTTCTTTCGCCGTAGGACGGAGCGGGCTGACCCCCTGGTGTGCGCCATCAGCATGATGGGCTCTGCCATCTTCATCTGCCTCGTCTTCGTCGTGGCCAAGAACAGCATCCATGGAGCTTATGTAAGTTTATCTCTCTTGTTTACTCTGACACAAACGGCGTCCCCTCCTCCCACTGAGTGAAACGTGAGTCACGGTGTTTCACCTCAGGGCCAGAATGCTGAAAGTGACAGTCCTGAGAGCAGCCTAGCAGGTGTAAAAGCCTACTGAGGTTTGAATAAAGTTGTAAGAGGACACCGAGAGTGACACCAGTTCTTCTCAGGCCCCCGGGGCAGAGAGCTGCTCCGCGTGATGACTGGTGTCAGTCGCAGGTTAGCTGTAGCGTGACCTCGGCTAGCTGCTGCAGTTAGCTGTGGCTAATCTATCGAACACATCAGCACGGCATTCTCGGTGTGACAGCCTTGTGGAGCAGGAAAGGGTGCCACTTCTCGATCACGGCTTCGGAACAATCCAGTCTGGCCTTAGCAAGCACACATTATTTTGTTCTTGTCACTTACAAAGGAGTAGGAAATGACCCTCAAGGTGTTGGTCGGTATTATAGCTGCATATCTGGGAAATATTTTCCCATGCCTGTCAGAGAAACAGACTTCCTAAATGACATGCCGTGGCCGACCTTAGAAAGTCGAGCCGCTCATTGTTCCCCAGCTTTTTTTTTTTTTTTTTTCTAGGTGCCCGTGAGAATTAATATTTTATTAATTTGGGGATTTTAAAGGTAGAACATCTCATTTTCTAGGAACAAGTTATGATGTAACAAACAACTTTAAGGATTTCAAATCAAAACTTAGCTGCAATGGCTTAAATTTATTGTGGCTTTTTGAAATTTGATCTACTGCCCCAATACTCTGCATATACCCCGACAACTGTCTGGAAAAACGTCCCCATATGTTTCCAGTTTTTTTATATTTGAGTTGGCAGCGTTTATTTAAATGTGTTTTTTGTAACATAGACCTTGCTTTAGAGCGTACTCCATTATTTTCTTTATAGTATTGAAGTTTGAGACACTCCACACGAACAAGAATATGTTCAGAGAAGTCAACGCCAGACTACCTAAGAACGCTGTTGCAGCTGTCCAGTACGATGGTGGCACCGTCATGCTGTGGGTCTATTGCATGCAAGCAGAGTGTTCCAACAGGACACTGAGCCCAAACACATAAAAACCATCTTTGGAATGAATGAAGAAAGCCGACATGAAGCTTTGGAAACATCTCCGACCTCAATCCTACGCTCCAAAACCAAATCTATATTCTGAATCCAAGCAACTCACATAAACTTTAAAGCCATTCTGACAACTGCAGCTATTGGAGCCACTGTATGCGACGGTTGAAATGATAAAGGGAAAGTTGAAATGCATAATTTAAAACCTTTTCAGCAGCACTGCAGTGATATGCCGCTTGCCTGCATGCATTCAGCGGATATGGCAGCCGTCTCGCAACTTCCAATTTAGTTCCCAAATATTAAATAACGGCTGAAATGAATAATAATTTGGATTTAATGAAGTAAGATTTTTATGAACTCCCATTGGGTCAAAGGTGCACATTCATCAGGTGTTTGACAGCAGCATGACTCAGCCAATTAGACTCCAGCTACAGACGTATCCACACTCATTTCACGGCCGCACGTCTGTCCGACTCAATTTCATACACTCGCTGCGTAGCAGAAATAGGCCCCAGCTCATCCCGACGGACAGGAATAAGAAGTCAGGTCCAACAAAGGGGCAATATTCGGCTAATCGCGCCCAGATCGTTTGGCTCAGAAATAACGCTGCGCCTCGATTAGGACGAACAGCTCGCAACGTGCGTCGGTGCTCTGCTGAACCGTATTAAATTGCCGCACGCCGCTGCGGTTGTAAGCGAGCGATTCGGGTTTCACTGCGAGGAGCTGACAGATGTGTCGTGTTATAAGGTGTGGCACGGCCTGGAACCAACGGCGCTGGGCCGCCGAGGCCCGCCGACCCCTCGCAGCTCATGTCAAGACGAGACTCGGCTCCTCTCAACGCGTCGGGCTCAGGGCGGACCCGTCTGACGTCTCCGCTGTCAGAACCCTGCCGGATCGCTCTGTCTTTCTCTCTCTCTCTCTCTCTCTCTCCCTCTGCGCTGTACTGCAGATCTGGCGGGCAGGCGAGAGAGGGAGCAACGGAGAGAGAGGGGGTTATTCCCCGGCAGGAAACACACATCAGTCGGCCGTGTTAAAGCGGTTCAGATGAAACCAGGCGGTGCAGATACACGAGATTCCACCGCAACCGAACCCCTCTAGGTGTGTTTATGATTCAAGCGGTCAAGAACGAAACTAGCCCCACGTACAGCGTTGCAGTCCGAGGTCACTCGGAGAGTAAACAACTCGCTCTGTTTTTTCCAAAGGGACGTAATTTGAAATTGCAGCGCCAGAGCGTTTCCCGCATTGGACATCTTGAGACGAAAATAAACAATTGTTGTCATCCCGAGCTGGTTTTCAGTCTGTGGGGCGCAGCTCAGTGAAAGCCCGCATGTCAACATAATCTACTGGCCTGCGCTATAATAACATGTTTTCGAATCGCTTTTAACCAGAGCAGTTCTCAAAGCAGCGATAGAAATATCCTCCAGCTCTTCCCTGGTTTACATGTCATGTCAGCGGAAAGTGGCGGCTCTCGGAGTGAAATCTCTTTGTCTTCGTTTAGGTTTGCATCTTCATCGGAGAGACGCTGCTGTTCGTGAACTGGGCTTTGACGGCAGATATTTTAATGGTAAGTGGAACGATTGAGTGGAGAGATTGATAACTGAGCCATAAAGGCTGAACTCTGACCTTAATAGGGTGAGATGCAAAAGTATTCATACCCCTGGATGTTTTATTTTACATTCAGTCCCACTGAGCCACAAATTAAACGTATTCTGTTCCGGTTTTATTCGGCCAAGAAGAAGCCGGTCTTAACTTTGACGTGAAAGGAAAAAAAACATGTGAATAGATGCGTTTGATTTAACTTGTTGGCTTAATTTGACCAAATTTAGCTTTCACCTAACACTCTGTCGTCACAGTGAAGTATTCACTATGAAGTGACAAAGTTTGAAAACTGTTATCATTATTCTTTTATCTTTTTAGTCACGTAGTGTTTTTCATTTGTCATTGTCCTAAAAACCCGATTAAATTCATTAAAGTTTCATTCCGGTGGCGGAAAAAAAATTCAGGAAAATCATTTGGTGTGAATTATTTAACGACAGTTGTACGTGTTTGGGTTTGTAAAATTAAAAAAAATAATAAAAAGAGTTTCAGTAAGCCAGATAAATTGTTTATTTTTAATTAGTTCGCCGTCTGCATTGTGTATTCAGGCGAACAGGCCGTTTCACCAGAACCTACCAGGTGGTTTGACCTCCTTCTTCACCTTGACCTTATTTCCCGTCTCTCTGCAGTTTGTTGTTATTCCCACACGGAGAGCCACAGCAGTCGCCTTTCAGAGCTTCACCTCTCATCTCCTGGGTGACGCAGGAAGTCCATACCTGATAGGCACGGTAAGACCCTCGCCCATTCCTCCTTCTGCCCCCAAGCTGCGGCTGAGCGTTTGAAACGCACACCGGGTGACAAGCACATTTAGACACCGGCTCAGCTCTGGCTTTAACTAGGCCAGCGGAAAGTGTTCCACAGGAGGGGCTTTTAGCGCAGGTCCCAGGAGAACCGGCGAACAGGACTGTGATTTTTGCCGCTGCTCTCAAATCAGTGGTATTCTCTAGCAAGCCTCACGGCTCCCCGGAGACGCCTGAGTTGCCGCATTTTGATTGGTCGCCAGATGAGAGAGTAGTCCTTGCCGGGCCTCTCAAGGTCACCGTCAGCTCGTTTCCCCGATCCCAACCTAACGCTCCCCACCTTTCACGCCCCCCTCTCCGCCCCAAAAGAATAGCATTCAAGAAGCCGGAGTGAAAGTGCCGCCCGGCGTTCAATGGAGTGTGAAACGGGATTCGCATCAGACTGTCAAAACACGTTCGTCTTATTTTAAAGTGAGAATGAACATTTCTAAAGTTAAATAGCAACTCCACTGAGCCCCTCTTCCCCTGCTTTCTGTATGCGGTGCTGGAACGGCAATAAAGGCAGGAAGAAGCGCATTCTCCTGCACGCCACATCACGTGTCTCGCCTTATCCACGCATTTGACGTTTTAAATCGGCATTTTATTTATTTTTTATGTGTGTGGGGCCGTAAATGGTATCAGGAGAATAGAGCGCTTTGTGGTTCTGTGTTTTATCACTCGGAGGCTGGCTCGCAGTCTGAGCTGCAGCAACAAAAGCTGCGGATGTCTTTGGTTAGGAGAATCAGACTGATTCAGGATCCTCTGTCAGGGCCTGACAGGCTGGCGACAGGCGCAGCTGTTCCTGTTCCTTCTCGCCCGAGTGAAAATCTGAAACTAGCGTCGGAGGCAGGTGGAAGGAGCGAGCGCGAGAAGCGCTGCTCAAAAGAGGGATCAGATGCAGCGTAACCGTATTGTTTCTGCACTTACTGCTCACACAGACGAGTTTACTTTGGTCTGATCTTAACTTCCTCTGTCTGCCGTGTTTCAAACTGAGCGTAAAGAAAAAAACAAAACAATGTAGAAGTAAAGAGAAACATTTGAATAACATTATTTGGCATCATAATTCTCAACTTTCTCAAACTGAAGTATTTTCACACTTTTTTTTTTAAAGCTTTCAAAAGTTACCCACAGAAAGTTTAGGTGACATTTTTTTGTCATTTTCCACTCAATTAAACTGAATCGCCCAGAATATCCTGAGGTGAAAGAAAGACCTTCAGCTCCAGTTTATGTACTATGTTACCTAATGGAACCTGTGCTAATAGGAAAGTGAGAGTACACCAATGTGCTAAAAGCCTTACAAAAGTATTCACACCCCTTAACCTTAAACTTATAAGCATAACCATTAGAACCACTGTATATAAAGAATGTGGCTACAGACGAGGAAATTTCAACATCATTTTCACATATTTGTCAGAACAAAATATGGCTATTCTCTGATGTCAAAAGGTTTTTAAGAAAAAAAATAATTTCCATGATTAAAGGCAGACATTTATACGTAAAATTAATTGAACTTCTCTGACTTGTTTTGGTAGAAATTCCCTCCTCATGGCCACATTAACTTCTCTACGTTGGCCAACACGTAGAAAAGTTTGAACAACATGAGGACTTAGGCAAAGCACAATTTAATAGCACTCTTATTACTGACATCCACTTTTTCCATGAGTCAGATTAATGCCACCCTGGATTACTCCCACATTGCCCCACGGTTCTTCAGTCCCCCCGGATCCACTCCACTCCACAGTTCTCTCCTGATGAGTGACATTCTGAACGCCCGGAGGTTTCGCGCTTCCTACGCAGAAGCCCGACTGACGACGCTCTGAACGCTCGGAGTGCGTCAGCGTCCTGAGCTGAGGTTTAGCACACGAGCGTGATGGACCGGTCGTGACGCACACCAAGTGGGGGCAGATATGCAGTCGCCCATGCATATTGGCTGGGGCGAATGTGAATTGGCAGAAAGAGATGGAATAGCAGGAAAAAGCAAGTGGTTATCGCCAAGCAACCACAGGAGAAAGATAGGGAATGACTCAGTTATTTTGGTTCACGCTGAGGTTTCGGGCCTGAGCACCAAGCAGACCTGAAGACGAAGCATCGAGGTCAGCAAACCAGATCCGGTGCGACAGAGCTGCTTTTTAGCGGTCACCGGTCACGCCTCAGCAAAATTACCACCTTTTTTAAAAAAGCTGCTTTAGAATATTTGAAATTCCCAGAAATTTGAGCCAAGACTCATTTTCATCAGAGCGTGTCAGACTGATGTCACTCAAGAATCCTCCCGATAAACAGAACCCAGACTCCTCCTCTACCAGCAGAGAAGGACCGTACCACGTAGCAAAGGAATGCCAGAAACAATCCCTCCATAATCATCCAAGAAATGCCTTCTGGCAGGATAATTAGACCGGCAGCAGTTCTCTGCTTATTTTTAGCTTTGCTGCGCTGTGCAAGTTGCCGAGAATTTAATGTTCTTGATGAAATGGGCCCTGCACTGGCCACACACACACACACACACACACACACTGCTGCCACCTGGGTTTTTAATTGTTCTTTCCCAATGCACAAACTCCCCTCGCACAGGTTCACCTCCTTCAGTATCCTCCTCCAGCTTTTTCCTGCACTGAATGTCTGCAGAAGCTAACATGAAATCAGTGTGGCAGAGCCACTGCGACACTTTGACTCACTCACTAGCAGAGTCCTGCTGTTCGCCTCCCACCGACCCCTGTGAGCTAGCTCAGCGTTGCCATTAGTAGCCTCCGTCGCCCTGTGATTGTCAGTGGGACCGCCTTATGGGTGACACAGGGAGACATAACAGGTCACTTAACACCCACTTTTCTTCAGCTGTTGTTTCCCTCAGCATAACACATGACACACTGAATGATGAGCTGCTCGCTGTCAAACCTTGAATTGGTGGAAACGTGCATGCAAACATGTGAAAACCAACACTGCACAGTGTATCGTAGAAGGTTTGAATATTTGCCTTACGATTAGATGTCGATTAATGGTTTGTTAGACGTTTAGACCTTCTTTTATTGTTGTAGTTTGGCCTCCAAACAGAAGAGGGCACTGCTGGTCATCCTTAAAGCAGCCTGACCAGAACGAGAAGGAGAAACGGTTCAGACCGTGTCCGTTGTGGGATGCGAAATGAACGTCTGTGGGAGCTTCTGCTTTGAAATATAAACACTTGACAAGTTCCTTACCTTTTACCTTAATATCGCTTATTCGGCCGTGCTGCACGGCGGAGCAGTGTCAACTTCTCAACCAAAAATTACTCATGTGCTACGATGATGACAGAAAAGTCTGGGATTAAGTGTTGCAAAATATCTTTTTTTGGATTCAGCGACATAAGATGTTCAGGCTGTTTTGTTATATTTCATAAATATGTCCAAGTTTAATAATTTAAGAAAACCACAGCTGATACAAAATTGTTAAAATATAATGATGTACTTATTTAAGTCGCAGCCCTTCGTCTTATAGAAAGACGGTCGACCCAATTGAAACAAGATAATCAGTTTTAGGGAAATGGTTATTAATTAATCATTAAATGATTGATAAGATGGATCAACTTTAGGTTGACTCATTAATCACTTACTTAAGTCCCTACTTGGTGACTAGCTTTTATTTTTATTTTTTAAAATGTTTTCTCTTTTTTCTTTGTGTCTGGCTGCAGATCTCTGATGCACTACAGGAGAAATTTGCTTCATCTGAACTATGGAAGTTCCTCAGTCTGGGCTATGCCCTCATGCTGTGTCCCTTCATCATTGTCGTGGGGGGCATGTTTTTCCTGGCCACGGCGCTGTATTTCCTGGATGACAGGGAAAAGGCCGAAAAGTAAGTCGCATTGTTAAAACAGCTGATTATTTCATCTATTATTCAGCTCCTTTAAATATTTAGCACTTGCTGGGGTTGTTTGTCGATGACTCTCTGACTAAGAGCTACAAGGATGCCAAAGAAAATTTGCTTGATGTGGGAAGAAATGGGTTTTAGGGTGTTTTTATTTCCTTTCTTATGGGGTTTGTCACTGAAGTTTGACATGCTGCTCAAACATAATAGCCAAAGACCTGCAATATCTGGGCCAACAGAAAACCCCAGTTAGCTGAAACTCCCCCACAGTCTGTTACACTCACCAGTTTGTTCAAATACTTCCCCTCTCATTCACATACTCATCTTTTCCTTTTTTATAAGCACCAAAGACATGAATCAGTTGGAACAAACGCTGGTCATGGCCTTAAAAGTCTAAAACAAGCTCTGCATTTTTTATTTTATTTATGGCGAGACAAAACTTCTTGTTTCTTTTGCATCACGTTGGCTTGCTCCCCTGTTGCCAGCGCTTACAGAAATGAGTTCCTTCCTGTGGAAGACGCCGAACATTTTTAGACAGGATGGCGATGTGATGTGTCTGACGTCCGTCCACAGACGCGTTGTCTTCGCCCCTTAGGAGGTCGTTATTCTTTCTCGCGCCAAAAATTACGGCATAAAATGCCTGTACATTTTATGCACAGGCAGACAAGAAACAGAAAAGTTATGAAAAAGTTTTCACATTTGCAGAAGAGATTTGAGGACTGGTCAAAATCTTCAACTCTCAGCCAGGCTGTGACTTCTTCCTCGTTGTGCGTCTGTGCTGCACTAAAAAGGTGTCGGCGTAGACGCACGCCCACGGCTGCCACAGCTGAGACTTGTTGCGGTTTCTGTTTGGCCTCTTCCACGAACCAAAAAAAAAAAAAAAAAAGAAAAGCAGAACATTAAAAGAGGACACTCACTCCTGAAACTGTGCCAGTAATAGATATTAGCCCGTAGTCCAAGAAGTGGTTCAAACTAAAACCGCTCTATCAGACGCTGCGGGCAGAGTGCAACTAACCACAACCCGTTGACTTTCACCCAACACCACAGAGGACACGGCCACACTTTCTGATGAATAGTTCACAAATAAAAAAAATAAAACGACTACAGAGACTCACATTCAGTCTTTATTGTTAGTAGAAATCTCTTTGTTCATGTTTGGACGCTAGCTTTGTATTTAATTGTTTTACAGATTTTTACTTTTCAGAAATGAGTGCATACGATTATTGATCAATTTAAAACGACTCTTTTTTTCTTTAGGTTGCCAAAACAAAAAATAATTATAAGAACTACTTTGGGTTGCCAGGTTGGAGAGAGTTTCACTTAATTGTAGAATTTATATAAAAAAAAACAAAAAACATACAGGTGAAAAGTAGTGGACATCAGGTAAGAAGCTATTTTAAAAAGCCCAGTGTTTTCCCCTAAACTAGTTGTTTTTAGCCACTTTTGATAGATTACTTTTGAAGTGTATAGACTTGTTCGTCTGGACTTTATTCATAAGTGCTGCTTGCAAATGTACTCTGAAAAAAGTTCTTTTTTTCTATCAAGGGAACTGCAAATACTAAAGATTGATTGGCAGGGACAGCCTATTGTAACGCTGAGTAAGTAGAAATCTTTCTGAAGAGAAGAAAGAGATAAAGTCTGTTTGAAATGTTCAATCAATGACTCAATGTCATTTTCATAATGTAGGGAGAAGGAAAGCTTATGAGGGTCAAAAGTACATTAGGAAAACCACAGTAATTTTTTGTGAACTTTAGCTTTAGCATGCTTGAACTTGAACTGAAGTTCTTTGTTGTTTACTTCGACCAGTGTAGCCAGATTCGTTGTATAGGGGGGAAAGGTTAGGACAATTCCAGGGCCCCCTGACCAACAGAGGGCCCTCCAACAAAAAACAATTTCTTATAGCAATAGAAAAAAAAATTGGGGGCCCTGTCAATTAAAAAATTAATCATATAGTGTTTTTAAAATTGTTTTAGCAGTAAAATTTAAATGTTGCCACTCCCAGACCAAAAAGCACAGATCCATATTTGTACTGAACACCCCTCTGGATCTGCATGAAATGGTTCGTTCCTGCTTAGCGCGTTTGACGTGTTCAGCAGCAGTCGGTAGAAGACGAGAACGACTGTTAGTTACTGTACCGCCAAGAAAAATTATAAAGTCAGCGTTTCAAAAAGAAGGAGAGAAAAAAGACAAGAGTGTCAATTTATAGCCCAGTTTTTCTCCAAGAGAGGTGGGGAGAGTATCAACCATTTAGCATAGTTAGCTTAGCTTTTGCCTCCATTTCACTAGCATTTAATGAATGAAGGAAAGAATTTAACAACATATTCATATATTTAACTTGTACCTGTACCTTTCACCACACTTAGCAACAGATGAGTCAGACAGCAGCAGCTCTAGCCCTGACAGCAGCAGCTCTAGACCTGATAGCAGAATAACCCCTCCCCCCAGTCCCAGTGAGAAAGGTGAGCCATATTGTGTTCAATCTACGTGGATATTTCCTGTCTCTCTACTCTTTTTACAATTACACAACAAAAACAATTACTTTTGATGGGTCAAATGGACTCAAGAAATTGTAACAGCAGCTGAGAAGGGGGGCCCAATTAAATGTTTTGTCATGGGGCCCAAGGTTCCTGGTGGCGCCCCTGGTTGCCACTCCCAGACCAAAAAGCACAGATCCATATTTGTACTGAGCCCCCCCCCCCCCCCGGATCTGCATGAAATAGTTCGTTCCTGCTTGGTGCTTGACGGTGTTCAGCAGCAGTCGGTAGCAGACCAGAACGACTGTGGCAGTTACTATGCTGCCTAGAAGAATAATAAAGTCAAGTTTAAAAAAAAAAAAAATAGAGACAGGAGAGAGAAAAAGACAAGAGTGTGAATTTGTAACACAGTTTGTCTCCAAGAGATGTGGGTAGAGTGTGCAAGATTATCAACCTTTTAGCATAGTTAGCTTAGCTACAGACTAGTGTTTGCCTCCATAGCATTACCATTTAATGAATGAAGGAAAGAATTTAACAACATATTCATATATTTAACTTGTACCTGTACCTTTTACCACACTTAGCAACAGATGAGTCAGACAGCAGCAGCTGTAACTCTGATAGCAGAATAACCCCTCCCTCCAGTCCCAGTGAGAAAGGTGAGCAACATTGTGTTCAATCTACGTGGATTTTTCCTGTCTCTCCACTCTTTTTACAATTACACAACAAAAACAATTTAATACTCACAGAAATTCAAACAATCTTTATAAAATCTTCCATTAGCCCCTCTAGCAGTGAGTGGATGAGGATGATTGGCAGCATTAAGACCCTCCTCCTGGTTCTGATTGGTTGTTTTTGGTCAGAACGGTGCATTACTTTAGACAGCAGTAGTAGTTCAGGAGGAAGGGGAAGGAGGTTGATCTCTTTACAGATGATCTGTCTCATAGCAAGCTGTCACGACATGGTGACAGCTTTAACAAATTTGGAAAAAACATATTTTTATATGAACAAAATACAACAACAGCATTTATTGAGAAGTCTGGATTGTTTCATGTATATTTTGCAAATTACCTGACTGTTGCTGGTCGGGAGAGACATTTCAATGAGCTAAAACTAATAATAAAAAAATTTGAGCAACCTATTTTATGTGGACTGTTGCATGCAAATTCACTAGCAATGAATATTGTGGAAGTGCATTGGACCAATGAAAGTAAGCATCTTTAAAACTGTGATGCTTTTGATGGGTCAAATGGACTCAAGAAATTGTAACAGCAGCTGAGAAGGGGGGCCCCATTAAATGTTTTGTCATGGGGCCCAAGGTTCCTGGTGGCGCCCCTGGTTGCCACTCCCAGACCAAAAAGCACAGATCCATATTTGTACTGAGCCCCCCCCCCATGGATCTGCATGAAATGGTTTGTTCTGCTTGGTGCTTGACGGTGTTCAGCAGCAGTCGGTAGCAGACCAGAACGACTGTGGCAGTTACTATGCTGCCTAGAAAAATGATAGTCAAGTTTTCAAAACAATAGAGAGATAAGAGAGAGAAAAAGACAAGAGTGTGAATTTGACACAGTTTTTCTCCAAGAGATGTGGGTAGAGTGTGCAAGATTATCAACCATTTAGCATAGTTATCTTAGCTACAGACTACTGTATGCCTCCATATCATTACCATTTAATGAATGAAGGAAAGAATTTAACAACATATTCATATATTTAACTTGTACCTGTACCTTTTACCACACTTAGCAACAGATGAGTCAGTCAGCAGGAGCTTTAGCCCCAATAGCAGCAGCTCTAGACCCGATAGCAGCATAACCCCTCCCTCCTGTTCCAGTGAGAAAGGTGAGCCACATTGTGTTCAATCTACGTGAATTTTTCTAGTCTCTCTACTCTTTTTACAAAATAATAAATAATGAATTCAAGTTTTCAAAAAAAAAAAAAAAAAGGAAGTAAGAGAGAATCACAAGAGTGTGAATATGTAACACAGTTTGTCTCCAAGACATGTGGGTAGATTGTGTGAGATTATCAACCTTTTAGCATAGTTAGCTTAGCTACAGATTAGTGTTTGCCTCCATAGCATTGAATGAAGGAAAGAATTTAACAACATATTCATATATTTAACTCGTACCTGTACTTTTACCACACTTAGCAACAGATGAGTCAGTCAGCAGCTCTAGACCTGATAGCAGCATAACCCCTTCCTCCTGTTACAGTGAAAAAGGTGAGCAACACTGTGTTCAATCTACGTGGATTTTTCCTGTCTCTCTACTCTTTTTACAATTACACAACAAAAACAATTACTTTTGATGGGTCAGATGGACTCAAGAAATTGTAACAGCAGCTGAGAAGGGGGTTCCTAATTAAATGTTTTGTCATGGGGCCCAAGGTTCCTGGTGGCGCCCCTGGTTGCCACTCCCAGACCAAAAAGCACAGATCCATATTTGTACTGAACCCCCCTCTGGATCTGCATGAAATGGTTCGTTCCTGCTTATCGGACTTGACGGTGACGCTGTTCAGCAGCAGTCGGTAGCAGACCAGAACCACTGTGTTAGTTACTGTGCCGCCTAGAAAAATTATAAAGTCAGGTTTTCAATAGAAACAGAGAAAAAAACGAGAGTGAATTTGACACAGTTTTTCTCCAAGAGAGGTGTGTAGAGTGTGTGAGATTGTCAACCATTTAGCATAGTTAGCTTAGCTATAGACTGTTTGCCACTTTTTCACTAGCATTTAATGAATCAAGGAAAAGAATTACCAGGATATTCATATATTTAACTTGTACCTGTACCTTTTACCACACTTGGCAACAGATGAGTCAGACAGCAGCAGCCTTAGCCCTGATAGCAGCATATCCCCTTCCCCCTGTCCCAGAGAAAAAGGTGAGCAACATTGTGTTCAATCTACGTGGATTTTTCCTGTCTCTCCACTCTTTTTACAATTACACAACAAAACTATTTATTACTCACATAAATTCAAACAATCTTTATAAAATCTTCCCTCAGCCCCTCTAGCAGTGAGTGGATGAGGATGATTGACAGCACTAAAGCCCTCCTCCTGGTTCTGATTGGTTGTTTTTGGTCAGAACGGTGCATTACTTTAGACAGCAGTAGCAGCCCAACGCAACATTCATACTGATGGTAATAATAATATAACATTGATGATGTTTTAGTTATAATGACGCTTTCTTTGACATTTATGTGTGATTTTGATACACATTACACTTACAGTAGCTGGACAAGCTAATAGGTCACCTTAGTCAGGCTATCTGCTCCAGCAGTTTGCAGTCAGCTTCTTAACAGACACGACACTCATAGCTGTTAAACTTCAGATTTAAATCAGTTATCATATAGTACTCATAGGTGTCTCTCCTTTAATTTCCACCCACATCACTGTTGAGTTTTTTGACTCCATATCTTCTATGCTTCATAAAGAATATGAAAATCCCAACGAAGAAAAAAAGAACAGCAGCAGAGAAGCAGTTTTATTTTTCATAAGTTGAAAACAGCCCCGCAGGGAGCGAGCAAAATGACACCGATGGTTGTTCCATGTTACTGGTGGTGGTGTTTATATATTCCATTCATGCCATAAACCCTTCAATTTATAAATTCCCCCCGACTCTGCAGAGTGCTACTCATTTTTTTCCTCCCCCTCTCCTCTGAGTGTGTCCTCAGAAACTCTCTGCTATTAATAAAAAAAAAAAAAGGCACGGAGCCGAACGAGTAACTCACTGGAGCGCGTGTGCCTATTTCCAGCCTTCAAGAGTGCTTTATTATTCCTCGCTTCTTAGCTTTTTTTAGCGGCTGGGTTTCCATTAATAGCGCAGCACAGTGCAGTGCGTACCCGCGCGTTCACGCCGTTCACAGTTCTGCCTGGTGATGTGCCGGAGCAGAACTGCCTCATCCAGACTCGGCGTGTGCATCACGGCTGAAGTGTGATTAAACAGACAGAGAAGGACTTTCTCTGTACGAGACGATTAAAATTTGGGGGAAATGAACCATGGAGATGCAAAGGAAATGATGAAATGTTTGTACTTGAATCATTGCTTAAACATATTTTCTCTTTTCAGGCTGAAGAAGCTGATGCAGCAGACTCCACCTTCTTCAGTCCAGGTATGACCAGGTAATTCACCTTCTGTTCCAAAAGCCACTTAAGAACTTTAGTGCTTTTCACGTCAGCACTTTGTCGGGCAGTTTGAGTGGCTGATAACACAAAGACAACCCTGGAGCATTAGCATGTAGAGAGCTCCCCACTCATTATCTGAGCAGACTCTCAACTCGACGAGGCGAGAACGATTGCTCCGTGAACCGTTTTCCCACCGCGTTGTACTCAGGAAGGTTCAGAGAGCTGACCAGCGTCTTATCACGACCTGAGCTGCTTTTCCTACTTCCTGCCATTATCAGGCCCACACACACAAGCTCTGGACTTATTAACCCAGACGAAAACACAATAATTGGCAGCGCACCAGCTGCGTCTGTATACAATGGTGGAGCTACAGTAGCAGACACTGAATAATAACAAGGATAAACTTTGACTCCCCGATACGGCGGACATGGAATCTGTTGTGACATATTTGTTAAGGTTATCACGGTTAGAGCAAATGTCAAGGCGTTGGTGCTTTCTTTACCAACCTGTCAAAGTTTTTTATTTTGTTGAAATACTGTAAAAACACACAAGCTCAAAGAAACAGGTAGGTCATGTGTGCACTTCAGGGATTGTGCCCATTAACTTTTAGTAGCGCTCTGTTTAGATAAAGAGGTTAGGCAAATGTCGTTTGCAAAGTCAAATGACTAATATGTGAATAAAAACGTAAAGAAGGAACCACTTTAAACCCTCTGACAGCATGTACTTATTTTCTACATGATGAAATGAAGCCAACTGATAAAAAAAAACAAAAAAACTGGGGAGCTTACTGGAAAACTGGCAGGATGGGCAGAGTTCGGATGAGGAAAGCAGAGTGATCATTTGCCAACATTGCATCTTCCTGTAAAATTCGTAAAATTCGAGAGGAAGAGCCAACCAAATGGAAAAACTTAGAGGAGGTGCGAGTTCACGTAGATTATGACCCCAGGATCTTGCTGACTTGAAGAATGATTTCAGTTGTGAAATATGCCTCCCACTTCCAGATAACAGTTAGATGTTTTTCTTTTGCTTTGGTTTCTTTATGTTTTTATATTTTTAAATAAAACACCATTTCAAAATTAACACCACAATTTAAGCATCGTACAAAACGCATACAATCATTTCATAAAGAAGCAAAATGTTATACAAGATGTATCAGCAATCGAAGCGATAAACACACTTGGTGTTTGCATCTTTACAAACAAAAAGTAAATGTTTCCAATTTTTGCAAAATCAGTAGGAGTGATTTTTCACAGCTCTGTAGGCGATTTGGGATTCAGTTTGCAGAAAATCATTCCAAACATCTTGCAGTAGGCTTGAGAAACTGATAGGCGTTTGCTAAAGTATTCACACACTTTGAACTTTTTCAGATTTTGTCACATAAAAACAAACTTTCTTATGCATAATCATAATGTGGAAGAAAAAGAAGCAGTTCTATCATTGATGTACTCCATTTAGTCCGTAAAGCTTAGCTTTTATATAAAAAAATTGCTAACATGCTACTGTTAGCTTAAATGCTACCATTAGATAGCATTTAATGGTATCTAAATACCATTAAGATATTTAGATATCTACTGTTAGCTTAAGTGCTAACAGTAGCATTTTAGGATTTAAGCTAATATACTACTGTTACTTTAAATGCTACCATTAGAGTACAAGCTATCACTAGCATATTGACGCTACCATTGAAAAGTGTGCCATCACAAGCATAGAGTTTTAATTAATTCTTTCTTTTTTTAAAATGCATTTTTAGAGTGTATGTGTGTATTTATTTATTGGGCTTTGCATTTACGTCTTACTTGAAGAAGATGATTCTGTATGCCTTTGGCCAGGGTTGTCTGGGCAGTGCCGTGGCCAGCATGTTACAGTGCTGGCTCCTCTCCTTTGGGGGGCGCCGCTTCCTAGTAAATTTTTAAAAATTTAGGCTTTCATAAAACAGAAATGGTAAAAATCTATACTTTTGTCCTTTACTTCAATGGGCGTCATTAGTGTTGACAGATGGATTTTAGCAGGCGAAAGCTAATGACAGGTGACATGAAAGGCTGACACACATATGTTCCAGAGGTCGGCTCTATGGGTTTCTTGTCACACACACACACACACACACACACACACACACACACACACACACACACACACACACACACACACACACACAGCCAGAGCTTGTGTTTCCCACTGTAAAAAGTTGCTAATTATAGAACTCCCTGATTGTTGCATTGCTATCCCAGGTCAGAGCTGAACTGCTCTTTTCTGTCCCATGAAAGAATCACAGACATTCTGCAGCAACTGATTTTCAGCGAATTTTGTCTCCAAATGCAAAAAAAAAAAAAAAAAAAAAATCTGTACATCCATTCTTCACTGACGGCTGTTTAGAGTGCGACGTGCTTTGAAAGTTCAAGGAGAAGATCCAACAACTCCAGCATTTATCTCTGACAAGAAGTCGAAGGGAATCAGAGCAGATTCGCAGAGGAGGGGGGGAAAGACATCTCGTCTAAATAAATGAGGATGAAGAGAAACAGTAATCGCTTAAGCCGTTATACATCGCAGGCTATTAATCACCGACAACGCAAACCCCGGGCGCAGATCGGATACACTGAGATCCAATTAACTCCCTCTGCTGCCTCTTCTGACCGCATCCGCCCTCCCCCTCATCCCGCCGTCCTCCGGGACGTCAGGATTAACGCGAGGGCATCCCCGAGCTTGGCGCTGTCAAAACATCGGCAGGAGATCTGACAGCGGAGCTTCACGCTCGTGTATTCAGTAACCGCGATCCCGTATTAGCCCCATGAGGGGGGGAAGAAGAAAAAAATCACATCACAGGGCAAAACTTTTACCGTTAGAAGTGTTTGTACAGCTGCAGGCGCATACTTTCCTGCACTCTTATCATTTAACAAAAGCTCCAAGTCCTCTGTCAGCACTGCCACAGACCACACACACGCCTACTCAGACAGACACACACACACACATGCCTACTCAGACAGACACACACACACACAAAGTGCAAAGCTGGACGCAAAAAGGAATCTTGAATTTAAGATCATTTTGCTTTCTCAGTGTGATGAGCACGCCTTTCATTCTCTCCCTCTGTTCGTCCAGCCACGATTTGGATCCTCTCGGCCATAAAAGCAACATTTTGCTTTGATTAGACTTTGTAGGTCTGCCAGGCCAATCAGCCTCCCCCCCCCTACTCCCATTAGCTCACAAAGCCAACATTTCCCCATCGTATTCACGGCAGAGCTGTTAGCGGGACGGCCGCTTTTCACACAAATCAAAGCGGCGTTCAATGCTCTAATTGTCTCAACATCACTCTGGCAGTTTTAGAACCTCGCTCCCAAACGAAACGACCGTCACTGAGGCTATTAACGACGGAAAATCTTCCATCCCAAACCAGATTGGCTCCGTTCACACTCGACCAAAACATATTGTTTACTTTTGTATATCCAGTAATTCCTCAGTCGAGGCTAATCAACCGGTACGAGAGTCGAGGTTTATGTGTGTTGCACACAGGGCTGGACTGGGACTCGTTTTAACGAGTCGATTAGCTCGTTAATCGATAACCTCCATCCCCAGTTGCTGTTGTTTAATGCTTGTGCTGTTCAGGTTTTTGAGTTGGTATGCTGAGTGCAGGAGTATATTTAGGCCACAGTCTGGTCACAGTGTACAGGCACTTTCAGGAAGGTCTGACCAGATGGCCCAAGAACTGTTGACCTCGGCATTAATTACACAAGAGTGTCCTGCGGTGAGGCCCGACTCGAAGAGCTCACACCCTTCTCCTGTCTCTCTCCTCCCCCAGGTGATCAGCAGACGAGGACCTATCTGCACAGATGTTTAGAGGACGCCAAAATAAAGAGTGCCCGCCGTCCTTTTCTATATATATTTTTTTATTTTGTCATCACCGTTAGAATCCTCCTGCTCCTCGCGGGCTCCCTGCTGCTCTCGTTTGGTTTTCGACTCGGAACTGGAAAACGAGGGGAGCGTCTTGCTCCGCCTCGAACCTCCCCAGGCGGGGGAGTAGCTTTTTCGTCCCAACTCTGCGAGGATCCACGACGACGCAACTCTTCTGACTTTTTGATGCCATACTACTGAATGCTGACCGTGAACCTGCCCCGTCTACCTGCCTGCCTGCCCGGCCAACAGCGCGTCTCTTATTTGTCCGTCTGCATCGAACCATCGGCTGTTAGTCTGCACCAAGTGCCATAGCCTCATTTACATTCCTATAAACTTTGCACTGACCACCGACACTCCCTCACAACCTCCTCTCTGACTGCGTTTACATGCACACGACACCTTTCCCCCACACAAAACCCAGATTTTCCTCTAATTATTCCGATCATGTTGTCCTGTCCCCTTCGATCGCAGTGTTAACATCACAGTTTACATCACAGTCGCAGTGTTCTGCTAACTGATTAAGCTGTGCATGTAAACAGAGCAGTCAGCCAAGAGCCAAAAAGAAAAAAAAGGTGTTACTGTTTGAAGGTCAGTAAATCGGCCTTAAGAACAGGAGCTTTTCCCCCCACCTGCTTTCCTTTGACCTCTCATGCATGTTTTCCTTTGAGCTTTTAGCACTTAAAACGAGTGTAGACAGCACCAGAGAATGTGACAGATGTGAGAACTTTCTGCACATTATTACTTTCTTTTCGTGTGTGTGTGTGTGTGTGTGTGTAATGTTGAAGTTTAATACTGGAGGTTGCTGCCAATGATTGTTTCAGAAGGATCACGATGCTGTTTGCGTGATCTGAAGCGAACACTGGATTCTTGTTTTGTTTTTTGTTATTTATTATATACATGCTTACATATGCTTTTCCCAAAAGAGAAATGGAATGCTACTCGTTGGACTTGGGGGGGAAAAAAAAGATATATATATATAATATGAGGAGCAATAGGGAAAAAAAAAAGATTTTTTCTTAGGAGAAAACCAACCGTTTTGTTATCCTTTACTGCCTTATCAGCGAGTTGCTTTCCCTTTAGACGGCTGGCTTTCTGATGGTTGGTTTTGAGTTTCTGGACACACACAAAAAAAAAACCGGCCACACATGGACAGAGTCGCTTTTAATGAAGGGTTGCGGTCCGGTCCTGGGTTGTGATACAATGACAGGCACTGTGAAGAGAGACCTCTCCCCCCCATGCAGCTGTAGATGCCTAATCCCCTCCAAGCCCATATTAGTAGGAAAAACACAGAGCTGGAGAGACAGTCATCAGCTAATTAGTGATCAAAATCAAAAAGAATCCGAGACAGGAAGAGGAAAACCTTTAGCATCAGGCATCTCTGACTTAAACGCTTCCTGTTGCTTAATTTTACCTGAATTTCATCTGTGAGGAAAATATCTTTTCATTATTTTTAGACCCAGTGCTCCTAGGACACGTTCTGTTCTGAGCGCATCTTTACTGAAAGGGAAAGAAAGCACTTTCCCGACCTCTAAGAGAACACGGGAAAAGGACGGGCCTGGGGTTCCCGTGGCGACGAGCGACTCTCCATGCGGGGCGGATCATTAGCTTTAGCTTCCCTCCAGCTGCATGGAGCTCTCTGAATGTGATTGTGTCCGGCCGGCCGTGTTTACACATCAACTTCTTAATGAACTAAGCTTCTTACCTTACGTTTTTTACATTTTCTTGTCTTTTTTTGATGTTACCAAATGTTTTTTTAACAACTACAACAGATAAATATATATATATAGAGAGAGAGAGAGAGGAAGAGAGAGCTATATCATGCAGTAACTTTAATATATTGTATAAATGATGGCTTGAATGCAATGTATTTATTTGTTTTGTTACCACAATGAAGAATATGCTATAAAGGGAAGTTTTATGGTTTGAATATACAACACTTTATTTTTATTTTTTTCTGTGTCATTTGGTTTTTAAACGCCAAGTAGTTCACCTTGTATGTATCACTATTAATCAACACGATACCTTTACACGTCACTAAGAAATCATCCTGTTAACTGTGATCATTATTCAGACATCTCATATATATAAATATATATAGATAAACAGAATAAAATGTAATGTGATGGTTTTTAAAGCAGCCTCAGTGGAAGGATGCCATGCTATTTGTTAGTGTTTTTTTTGTTTTTTTCTGTTAGAATAACCGATCGAACCATTTTGCACACTTTAATGTTCAGGGAATAATTTGCAAAAACATCCTGGCATCGTCTTCACAGCCTCTGTCGCAGAACTATGTCGCTTCATGCCTCCCATCCCCTCACCAAATCCCCAGTGAGTGCTGATTTATTTTATTTTTTACTTTTTTTTTTTGAGCCGTCATACTACAGACAAGAGGATGGCTCACGAACCGAGTTTCACTTTGCCAAAAAAACCCAGTTGATTTTTTTTTTCTTTTTAATAGCCTGTTGCATTGACTTGTGCTACGTTAATAATCACTGAGGTGATGTATGAAGTGTGTGCTGTTTCTTGTTATACAAGAATTCTGTACAAAGCGACTTATTTCTGATCTTGAGCAGAAAACAGATTTTATTTTTGTTTTTAGTCAGTAGAGCTACATGTCGGAGAAATCAGAGGATTTAACTTCAGAAAGTGAACTGTGATCCCCCACCCTCCCCCCTTCAGGAGGGGCGTGTTTGGGGACTTGTTGATTTAAAAGAAAAACATTGTAAAAAAAAAAAAAAAGGGGAAAAAAGTGTCTGTAAATCAAATAAACTTATTTAATCACTTCATTCCAACGTGTGGTATGTGTTTGTTTACTGCTTTTACAAGGAGGGGATCCATTAGTTCCTTTGTTTTCTATGCCTGCTTAATCCTTGCACGGTCTCAGAAAAGATTATAATTATCTAATTAAAGGGACTTTAATGTTTTCTTTTATTTCCATCGATGAGAACCTGATGTTACGCCAGCATTCCCCATCACCCGAACCTTAAGCTTTTGAACATGACGGCAGGCTAGTTAAATGAAAGAGGAATCAAAGTAGAAAAATAAAAGCCTCAAAATGCCTTTCATTACACCTTATTAAAGCGACACGATGTATCATGACTGCTTGGATGTGACATTGGGTAGGATAGTATATTTCAAGTATACGCGCTCTGGATTTGACCAGCTGCCTTTAACGTCCATGCCTAATAGTGATAATAAAGGTTGGGACTTTTTGTACTGGTATCACAATTACATCCATCTATGCTCGTTGGTCCTGTTCTTGGTCGGGTTGTTCGGAGGCTGCCTAAAGAAAACATTTTGAAAACTGCTTTTTAAATTGACTCAGGGTGTATTTTTTCTGACATTAAGTGTATTTGTATATCACATCTCAGCAACAAGGCAGCTCAAAGTGCTTCACGCCATAAAAACGTAACGCAGTAACTAATCGTGAAACAAGCAAAATCATCTGCATAATATTAATCAATGTTCCAGCTATTATGAATCAAAGGAAACTATAAACAGGTGGGGTTTCGCATTGATTTGTTTTCTGGAAGTTTGCTCTACATTTGTGCTGCATAGAAGCTGAATGCTGCTTCCCCATGTTTGGTTTTGATGCAGAGCAGAACCAGAACCAGAAGACCTGAGTGGCCCGGCAGGTTGACACAGCAACCATTACATGTTTTATCACCTGAAACATGACGTAGAGTACATCTAAAGGGGTCAAACAGCGACGTGATGTAGTAATTCATTTGATTCAAACGCTCCTTCACAATGTCGCATTTTGTTCGCGTCACCCTCAGAGTTTCATGCTTTGAGTCGAGGCGAGTCAGTTCAAAGCCGTTCCAACTATTTTTTTTTTCAAACAAAAGCCACTTTTGGAGAACTGAATCCCATTTACTTCTCCCTGGGCTCATCTTTTTCTTCAGAGGTTTACAAAGACCCAATTTTTTTTTTGTTTTTTTGTTCTTATTGCAGTGAGAGAAAGTTGGAGTTTATCCCTGAATGAGCTACAGTATTACTGAGGTTTAGTCAGGCAAGCCTATGTTGAGCTCAGTTTATAAAGCCACCATAAAGCCCCCTGAGCAGTTTGCAGGACACAACACAGACACAGGGCTCCATCCATGCTGAAGACGCAGTCAGAAGAGCTAATATTTACCTTCACAGGAAGTTTGGAAGTCCTCCGACAAAAGGGCCTTTTTGTTCCGACGCTCATTAGAGAGAGCATTGACTCGCATTTACAGCTAATAACCGCTAATGGATGCGTCTATGACTAGGCTGCGCAAACACAAATAGTAAGTACACACTGCGTTTGTGCCAAAAGGTTCAACGAGTTGGCAGGCAGGCCTTTCATTTACCTGAGCCCTGTGTTCATCTTTAAGGGGAAGAAGATTATACGAGTCAGAGGAAGAAGAACTACTCGGCGGGAAAACGACCCAGAGAGACCAACACCCTTTTCCCCCATAAACAGGCCAAAAGTGTACCGCAGTTGTCACATTGCTCCAACCAGCAACACTTACTTATGCGGCAGGCAGGAAACCCAGGGGCGTAGACAGGAAAAGGGGAGCCATTCTAGCAGGAACTGGAGTTTCCATGTGCACTCTGCCACTTTTAAATCACAGAGGACAAACTCTGTAGAACACGCTGGCTAAATTATGGAGACGTGGAAAAAATAAAAATAAATAAATACCTGCTGGAGGACGTGAAGCTTGGAAATGTCAGTCGGTTTTAAAGTTTCAATGGTGTATTGTTTAGGCGTCTTTAATGTCGGTGCACATGTTCAGGCACGCCTGCCCTGGTCCCACTTATTGAGCTGATGGAGGGAAAATACCTCTTTGACCTCATTTAACACCCTTGATTTATTCACTGTAGCGTAGCTTAAACTGCTACACTTAAAGGGGCAGTATGTGTTTTCCAGGTACATAGTGCCATTTTATAGCACAATCAAGTCACTGCTGTACATATCAAATATGATCTAAAAGGAATTAATGTAATTAAATGCCTTGAAATTGGGCCTCTGTCTCTTTAATAACTCCTGCTCTTTTTGAAACTCCGCCTTCAGGAAGTCGCCACAACATGGCTCCTCTGTTAACCCTTTAACAACTTTGTACCAGCACTACACTGAGAAGCAGCTCCTATAGTGAGCTCAGCAGATACGCAGTTTTACCAGGTGCTTGCTAATTGCTGCTGGCTAGTCTGAAGGAGCCGAGTTATTAAATTATGTCTGATAATTCTCTCTTCTCTATCCAATCTGACTGAACTGTTTGCAATAAAGGAGAGGCACTATTTTCAGCATCTGTTCACAGCTGGTAGAGACATACCCCAAAACACTTGAGGTTTTAGACATAGGTAGTTCAATAGACACATTTGGAAGTAAAATGTACTAATTTGTAAACTGTACAATGTTTAAACATCTTGCACACTTTGAACACCTCCCGTCCCCGTAAATGTTCAAAGGTTCACTGTAACTATATAAGCGACCATATATAGCAGCGAGTGGTGACTGATTAAAACATGAGAAGGCTTAAATTAAAATGGTTCCTGCCTAACAAACACTCTGACAATGCTGTCAACATGAGCTCATTAGGATTTTTATGACACCGTAAATTTATGTTGTGGCAACACGCGCAAAATTAACTTTTCTGACTTTTGTAGCGAAGTCTCGTAATAGCAGTCTGTCAGCAGGCATAAATCAATGCTGCCCAGAGATCTTCCTTCAAGATATTCAAAGAGAGAAAGCAGTGCAACCCGACCCGTCTGAATAGAAATGGAGGATAACAGAGACGAAAGAAGAACACGTGAAATCACACCTTCAGTGTGCATCTCTCACCTTCCAGCCCACCTCACACTGCAGAACCTACCTTTACCATAGCAGTTACGGGAGCCGCTGTTAAGACGCCACCAAAAAATAATAAATAAATAACATCTATAGTGTACTGAAAATTTTTCTGGAGGGAATTAATTAACATTAGCATTTTGTGAGGTTTATTTCATAAGGTGCTAACATTTGTAGCATTTGGTCTATAAACCAAATTAGCATTAGCTTACTCTGTAGTTGATGGGCTACAAAGTAAAGAAAAACAAACAATCTTTTATAGCTTTTTCTCATCTTATTAGCAACACCAAACTCAATTTAAAGAGGGAAAAATTGAAAATGAATTAAAATATACATTAGTTTGTTCATTTGTGACCATACTTTTATAGGCACAGGCGGACCGCCTGTGCCTATAAAAGTAGTAATAATAGTAATACTTGGGCAACTCAAAACAATATAAGAGGTAACAGACTCTTATTAGATGCTGCTCTTCTGGTTTCTGATCATCTTTTTTTTCTTGAAGCATCATCACTTTCATTTCATTAAAAAAAAAAAAAGGCTTATAAATTAGTAAGTGTCCTTTATCTGGACGCTGGATGTTATAATAATGAGCTGAGAATCCACAATGCCACTCATTTGATTTCGCATCCTGAGCATTTAATCTGAAGTGACTGCAGTGGTTCTTGTTGTGTGCCACGGTGGATTCAGGGCCCTGAACGGAGCCCGTTAGCGCTACGAATAGCATCGTTTTCTGAATTAACCATGAGCGAACGCCCGAGTTAGCAAAGACTGAATGACGCTGCTTGGTCTCAGCTGCTATGTTTAGCTCAAACGTTTCCATTTTTAGCACCGTTGTTCCTACTGCAGCGTAAAGAGACTCGGAGAACGCTCCAAAAGGTTAGCCGAGCGTGGCTCCGCGTACGTGACGGTTAACGTTTGTGGGTCCCACACGTGAAGCAGAGGCACAGAGGGACAAAAACGTCTTCGTGAATGGCTGCAGCGTAAACATAAAGCTTTTATGAATGGAGCCACAAAGGCGAGCAGATGTATACATACAGTATGTTCACGACGTATAATAAATGTTTGTCTTTCTCAAAGTTAACCAGAACCCACGCCCAGGAAAACAACACAGCAGCAACTCCAACCACTTTCTGAACTCGTTTCTGCTTCTGAAGAGATATTTTATCCCTGAAAGTCTTCAGCAGTAGTATCAGTAATAAAAGCTTTTCTTCCGACTCCATTACCACCATTTCAACACTTTACAGCTTTAGAATGAAATAAAAAAATAATAATTTGCCTCATTGAATCATCCCTACGAAGGTTTAGAAAACTTTAAAGAGCAGAAAACTGAATAAAACTCTAGCATTCTTTGAGTTTTAAACCCTAAGCCTAAAACTTAACAGGCTGCTGCTTTTCTTTTGTTTCTATGAGTCCAGCAGTCCAACCTGTACTCTGACGCTGGTTACAAGGTGCAAACTGACTTTCAGTTTTAGGGAGGTTTGTGTCACGATGTCGAGGCTTTGTGAAGTTCTGATCACTCACATTGTTACTTTGGCTAATTTAATACAAATCCATGAATGTATTCTAAGGCAACACGTTAAACACAATGCTTTATTTTGTGAAAAATGGAAAATAATCCTGAAAAAACACTCAAAATATCAGATGTGCTGTGAACTTTCATAAGTCCAGATAATTCTTGTGTACAACTTGCTGATGCCTGAAGGTGAGAGATGAAGATCTTGGTTTTTGGAGACATGAGAAGTGGTCTCAAGAAGCTAAAACTGAATAAGCAGACTCGAATCTCAAATTTAATGACTTTAGATTTGACTTGAGAAAATCACAAAAAATCTTTGTACTTGACTTGGACTTCCATAGCAACGTGGACATCTTATTTTTGCGCATAATTCAGATTTTTTTAAAATTATATATCAGTGTTTCTTTTATTATTATTACTTTCTAAATTTATTGGATGTTTCGTCCTTTTTAATAGTTCCTGTGAAAAAAGCATCATTTGCACTTATTTTTAGACGGTTGTGAAGCTTGCTGCCTTTTGGTGGCTGGTTGCTCCTTTTAAAATCTTTTAAAAGTGTCAAATATGTTACGACTGATTAAATTACATAATTGCTCAAATGACTCCTTTATGACTTGAGTTTTTGATAAGAGTTTTTTGTAACGAAAGCTTTAACTAAAAGCAGAGTATATGGGTAACGTAGGCCTTTCTTTCACGCTCTGCTGTCTGTTCTCACTTCCCTAAACCCAACAGAGGAATAATAGATATATACATCTTACCACAAGAAAGCGGATATCACAATCACACATCATGGGTTATTAATTCAGAAAAATCAGCCTGCTATGAACAAGGAGCTGTTATTCGGAATAACACGGAGGCCTGATGCACTTTCATTCACCTCTGATTCGACCACACGCACCACCTTCGCACATATGGCAGAAAGAAGAAGAAGAAAAAAAAACCTTAACAAAGGTTTATTTTTTCTCCCCGATAGAGGAGATACACACCACATTCTTACACACCAGTTTAAACCCTAAAGCCCTTTTTAAAGATAATGACATCACAGCAGACACATAAATAAACATGGGCTGAGTAGAACGAACATATGCGAAAGTGAGAAATAAATCCTGTTACGAGGAATCCTTGTTCTTTTTTGTTTTTTGCTGTGAGAGGAGAGAGCAGCTCTCGGTTCCCTCTCCAAACTGAAAGGTCATATCAATGTGATCGGGGTCAGATGGAAATCAGAGCGACACTGGCTTTAAAAGGGATTATTGCCAACTAACATAAGATCTGACTGACATCTTGTGCTTCAATGCTTCTATTGACTGAACATTAGACATGATTCCAGCAAAAACCAGTATATGAACTGGTTGAACAGCAGGTTTGTCACTCTCAGTACTGTACCTTAAAAAGACAAAGCCAAGGTATATTTCACATTGTGAAATGGAAGAAAAACAATACATGGATTTAAAATGTGACCAAAATTAGACTCAGAGGCTGCAGTCCTCAATGCTAGAGCCATCTGCTGTATATATACTCGTACGTCATTTAAAACACACTAAATATTTATAAAATCTCAGTACATTTAGTGGTTTACTTGTCAAGTAAGTGAATTTTAAAAAATTCTATTTTGAGCATACATTTTAAAATATATACAAAATGTCTTTAAAAGCATATTGTTTCTGTTTTCTTTGTTTCAAAGCTATCTGTTACTTTTTGTTCATCTGTCACATAAAATCTGTTCTGGAGGTCGCTGTAGTTTCAACATACATCTCACTGCGCCCACATCCAGGTTGAAGGCTGAATCAATCTGCTTATCCTAGCTTTTCCTGACAATAACTCTGATCAATAACATTGATCCCCAAGTCGATTCACTTCCTGAGTGGCGGTATTAGATGTGAATGGGCACATTTAGCTGATGACATTCATAGAGAGAGGCTCTCTATGCGCTTGTGTGGAGAACCTGGCTGCTTGTTTGTGATTAAAAATGACCGTCAGGGCAGCTGTGTCCCTCTTCTGGTTTCTCTTATCTGCAGAACATTCGCTGTCGACAACCAATTTCTGTTGGCTGAAGTGCCGCAGCGTGTCTTCTCAGCCGGAGTTGGACAGCAGGCAAAATGGCACAGAGCGTCTGTGTGCTGTGCAGCCTTACAGCCTGTGGACGGTCTGAGCACAGACAAACTGTGGGAGCTCATCCAAGAAGACCCCGAGGGGCAGAGCGGAGTGTGATCTGTAAATAATGATCTGGATTTACACTGACAATTAAAAAAAAAAAAAAAAAAAAAAAAAAATACAGAATAGCTCATGTCTGTTAAGACCGCAGAGGGAAATGATGCAACCCTTATTAAATTCTGATTAAGATGTCTGATCTTTAACGGAACATTTAACAATTTATAAATTGAGAGCTCCAGCGAGAGAAACTGGTAACAGCTAAAAACCACAGTGAATCCATCCTCATCACATTAAGCCAACAGAGCCCGCAGGAAGTACGAGCACTGAATCCATCAGATGGGACAGGAACCAGCAGCCGAGTGAAGTCTTGAGAGGGTTAGGGGGAAAAAAAAGATGGAGGTTTATGGGATGCAGGGAGTGTGATTATTCACTAAATATTAAATATTCATCATCATGTGTGAGATAATCGTGACAGAGCTCCTAAATCTTATGAAGTCAAAGCTAACTGCTGGTGGGCGAGGGAGGGAAATCAGCCTCTTTTATTAAACTCGTTTTATGATAAAGCAGGTTATTAAAAATATCATTTTCTATTAGATTAAATTTTTTTCATTTATGTGTTTTTATATAAAACTTTGCTTTTTTTTTCTGAACGAATGTGAGGTGCCTTTTTCTTGGCTATAGATAGGATGGGGGCTATTACAATACACACTGACACTATACAAAACCTGAAACTAGGGGACACAACTGCAGTAAGATTATAATTTCCGACTTCATTGCGCACCTTGTTGTTAAAGCATAAAATTCGTATAAGGATACATGAGCTTAGCCTACTATTGGCTGGCAACAGAAGGGAGCCAGTAGCGAAAACAATCGTCGACCAGCCGACTAGCGCTAAATTTGCACTTACCCCATAACGGACGCTAGCTCCCTAGCTAGCAACACAGAACGCAAATGTGTCTGCGCGCGACTCAAACTTTTGCCTGACAATAAAGTCTCGCGAGAAAAAAAAATAGTGCCGCCATGACAAGATTTAAGTCAAATGATTAATGTATTTAAAGCCAGCTTCCATTAATTCATTTTAATTTTAGTACGTGAATTTAAGATTTTTTTAAGGATGTGTAGACACGATGTGATTAGATGATTAAAATAATTCAGCGTGTTTGTAATTAATTTTAACTGGCTCATTAAAATATAATGGAACCAATCAGTTTGCTGTTTCACCCGTTTGGTGGAATGATTACAAGTGAGCTTAGAGCTCCCTCTTGTGGTAGTTTATTTTTCTACTGCCACAAAATTTAAAATGTTTTAATTCTAAGTGCATAGAAAATATGCGACCGAAAAAGACATATAATTTCTCAAATATTAGTTAATACTTTCAGTTAGATGGATTTACAGCAATGTTGTAGTGGGAAGGTAAGGTGTATTTTTTCCATAGTATATAAATCTGTTATTCCCCTTTTTTTCCAGACACAAAAAACAGTGTTATCACACAATATGCTACTTTTAAGTACTGTTTAACTTCTAAAATTCAAAGCATTGATAGTTTTTCGTGAAGAGGATTTCAATATCCCACAATTGTTTATTTGCAAACCCAAAATATATATTTGATGTAATAATGCAATCTCTGCTTTCTAGGTTTTAAGACAGAAATGAGAAACATTGATTATAAAACTTGTTTTAATTTTTTGTCAAAAAAAAAATCCAGACAGGATTCACAGAACAAACACAAAATGAATGAATATCAGAGGAACAAGGCATTAAGCATTAATTATGCACGTCATTCAAAATAAGGCCAAATTTTTGAGCCAAATTTTCACATGAATTCCGCCTCCGACAGCTGCAACATTTAAGCAAAATTGAGGAAAATTCACAGATTCATTTCCTGTTTTTGTAGTAGAAAAACAATGGAATTCAACCAGACTAACTGTGAATAACGAGAAAACACTTCGGGGTAGTCTCCATTATGACGTATCCATGGCAGGTGTTTCTGAAATGAGAAAAAATGAGCATCACAAATTCACCTGTCAGAAGTTGAACTTGCAACAAGACATTATTAACAGAGCGAATGAGCTGAACTCTGCTGGAATCGCTTCATCAGAGTTCTTTTGACCCATAATAAAGAAGAGTGAAATTTCTTCAAGAAGGTAACGGCTAATCCACCGTTATCTTATAGTGTGAAAATGCCTTATATCGATGCTTTAATCTGAAGGTGTGGTGTACCGATGGAGCTTCCGCACAAACAAACTCACGCGTTTCATTGAAGAGGAAGGAATCCTGGTACTCCTTCATGTACTGGGAGGACCTGGCCTCATCCAGGAAGAGCGAGTAAACCCTCTTGATGTCCTCCACCTGGACCTCCGTCCCCTGAGGAAAACAAGAGGCGGTCATGACCAAAGAGCTCACGTGTGATTTAGCAACGCAAACAGATGAGGATCATTTCCTCTTGCTTCCGCCGAGCCTACCTTGCGTTTGCGACACACCAGCCCGGCCGTGCTGATCAGCTGGATGGCATAGCGCAGAGACGTCTCCATGCCGATCCGAGTGAGGACCGTGTGGGCCTCCTCGCTCAGCTCCACGTCCTCTTCTTCGCACCTGAAAACAGGAAAAACACTCGGGTTCCACGTCGGATTCTCATCGAAACGATCTCTGCGAGCGGATGGCCGGGTGAAGAACCCTCACCGGATCTTTAGGATCTGCCTCGTCTCTTTTTCTGTGTAAGGCGAGGTGGCAATGATGAGCAGCCGGTCCAGGAGGTCGATGGGGATGCCATGAGGACTCTGGTAGTTTGTTCCACGGATTCTGCGTGAAGGTTAAAAGTCGGTGTAGGTTCACTTTTTCGTAAACTCTACGCGTTTTTTTTCTTTTCTTTTTTTTCCTTGGGTTTGTGTCAACAGTACCTAGTGATGCCTCTGTTGGTCGCCATGATGAGAACTGGGGACAGGTCGCTCTCCAGTGCGCGGTTCAGGAAGGAGAAGCACTCCATGTCCAGCATGTGGACCTCGTCGATAAACAACACCTGAACAGACGGGGGGGACGTTTAGCTTAACCATGTTAAGCGCAAGCAGAGGAAGAACATTCGAGGGACACACTTACCCCGGGAATAATCTCCGCCTTTCCCTCTTCCCTCCACTCACACACTTTGGCGTTAATCTGCTCGCGGACCTCGGACTTGATCTCTCCCGTGTCTCCGGAGAAGAGAGCCAGGAAGCCTTGCGTGCGGCTGTTGATGACGTCGATCTCGTGGAGAGACACTGTGTGCACCACCTCCTTCCTCTTCTGCAGCTCTCCCTCGGGACACTGGACAAACTTTGTCTGCGAAAACAAAGAAAACCGACTTTTATATCCCAACATTTGTGGAACTAATAATTTAGGAGGTGTCTTTACCACCTGTATCAGGGTATCAGCACACAAGGCCAAATTTAAGATTTTAAGACTTTTTTTTAATGCCAGCTTGAATGAAATTTAAAACCAAATAAGCTATAAATGTAGGGCAAAGGTGGAGGATCCAGCCAACTTGCGTGGCTTGGCAAGAGAAGTGAGTCAGTGGCAAAAATGAACGTTGTCCCAACGACTGGCGATAGATTTGCACTGACTTACCCAAGAGAGACGCAGAAAAAAAAAAGAAAAAAGCTTGCTATCAAGGTTATCTAAACAGCTAAGTGCCAACCTCCTCCAGTCATACAATGCAATGAAAATGTTTGCATGCACCAAACTCTTGCCTTACAGAGACTTCAGTGGAGCATACCTGAGCTCCCATAGCATCGTAGTCTCTGGCTCTAGTGAAAGAACGTCCCAACTTGGTGATCTTGCCAGTGGCTTTGTCAATGGTGATAACATCTCTAGGAAGAGAGGAGGGGAACAGAAACACAGAACATTTGTGTGTTTTAGCTGAGTGTGTGTTATATTAGAATCCTGGACAACAAAAAACACAAAATAGAAACTTACCCAGCTTGTACTTTCTCTTTGCTTAGACTGTCAATCATCTTGTTACCCAAATCATATATAGTCTCCATTTCAGTAGTCTTTAGCGTCAGCTTGCCCACTTTTGCACCCTGATCAAAACATGTCAACCTTCAGTCATTTTTGGTTTTTAATCATCCTTAAACACATCATGCACATCATGAGATAGTGCCCTATCTCAAATACATAGAAATGAAATACATTGTATTATTTTTCAAATTTAGGTTTTGTCTTTAATAAAATTCTACTTTTTCCATTTTTATTTTTTTGAATTCTGTTTTTTTCAGTTTTAATCATATTATTTCACTGCTAACCAGTCTATTCTGTCTTTGACAGGCAGAGGGGAGCCCTGAAAAACCAGGTAGCAGCAGGTACTGGAACTGCAAATACTTCAGAAACAACTGAATATTCTTTCCTTCTCGCCAATATTAACTAATTCCATAATAAAATACAGTGTGTGGATTTAGAAAGTAGTGAAAAAGCAGCTCACCGTTCCAGTGGCAGGTCTATCAATCTGGATCTCCACCACCTCTCCCTCAATGATCTCCGTCTCCTCCCTGGCGATAAACAACTGTGCTTAACTCATTTCATTCAGAAACAATACTGCTCACAGATCTGTTACTGTAGCGATTCCCTCACTTGATTCTCACTCCGATTGCCTTTCTAAAAGCTTGGCTGAGTGCCTCCGTCTTGCTCATTTCCAGGGAGAAGATCTCACTCCCGGCCAGAGCCGTGAAGGGCGTGTCGGGTCCCAGCGACTGTGCTATTCCTACAAAGGAGGACAAATACAGTCGATATGGAACGAAAATGCAACCTGAGCAAATTACATCAATGCAAGTGGAAAATACCACTTTCTCTAAAGGAAGGTGCTGCGTGCTGGAAAGCCGCCAGTGGACTTCTTACCCATAGCGATGGCAGTTTTTCCTGTGCCAGGTTGGCCGGCGATCAGTACCGCCCTGCCAGCAATGTGGCCGTCTTTAATCATCTCCAGGATGACCCCTGCTGCACGACGGGCGGCCAGCTGGCCGACCAGCCCCTGAGACACCTGCAGGTGGACAGTAGCGGGTCACCTTCAGCACAAACTCAGCACATTTTAATACATTTTAATATCACTTGAAGAAAATTTTAAAACCAACTTCACATTAAAACACACACACACACAAAAACACTAAGGTTAGCGACAATTTCGGGATTTATTCATTTTTGTTCCAATGTTAATGTTTCAAATTTTGAAACTAATTTTAAAAGACAGATTTAAGACATTTTAATACCAAATAACGCTTTTATATATTTTTAGATCCATGAACTCAATGCCTTTAAAGACATTTTAATGATCAACAGGTACCCTTAAAGTAATTAGTGATTATATGTTATATGAACAAATACATATCTAAGGGACCACAGGCAAAAAAATTCACCTAACTTTACTACAAAAAAACAAAACGATCAAAACAGCTTAAAGTCGAGAATTTGATTAGGAGCAGCTTCCTGAACGGCAGAAAACAATCTTAACCAATCAGAGCCTACGAAAAGCAACACATAGGCTGTATATGAAAATGGTTTTGGTAAAAATCATCTCGTAAAAAGAAAAAAGAAGAAGAAAAAAAAACAGCTCCTCCCTTCAGAGTTTAAAGAGAAAGTCCAACCAATCCAAAACTCAAGGCTCTATCCTACCTGTCTGGGCTCCAAAGCATCATCCAGTCCCAGGCCGCGGATGTGAGAATGAGCCCCTAGAACACATGGTGATGAGAGAGAGGACGTCAGCTACACATGGAAGGGTAGATTAGATTTAGAGCGCAAAGTAAATCTGGATTCCTACCGATTCGCTCAATCCGTGTGATGTCACGAACCTCTGGAACCTTTGTAGCCGCCATCTGCAACAGCGGAAAAATCGGAAAAGGGATTAAATATAGCAAAGTTTAAAAATAACCACATTTAGACCTGTAGAGCGATAATCACGTTGTTCTAAATTAAAAAAATATGAACCCATTTAGAGGGGATGGTTGATATTTTATATACCGTTTACCTTACAGAGAGTAATCTTTACCAGCCAGAGAGAGAATTATAATCACAGCTTACAGTAATTAGTTATAAAGGATTTAATAAATTACAGTTACTTTAAAAAAAAGATTGTTACCAATATCTGGGCAGGAATAAGCACATATAATTCTAATAGCAGCTAATACTGTGTTAGCAAAACAGACTTTTTTCGTCAACTGTTTTTTAACAAAATAGCTCGAGTTAAGCCAGTTTGGATGGAGTGTCAGTGAACATCAATTTTCAAGTTTTGTCACAGATTATCCATTGGATTTAGATCTCCAGACTGTCCCACAGCAAGAGTCTTCAGTCAGAGGCTTCTTCAGATTCACTGCAAGACTGACTGCTACAGGAGATCCTTCCTTCACCACCCACAACTCTTTAAAGTTACTTGGATGATACCAGTTGCAACACTGAATTGCTCTTTGAGATGAATAAAGTATTTTTGAATTTGAAATTAACTGTAGTTCTGGCTTTATGGTGAGGGTTGTTATTTTTCAAA
Source organism: Poecilia mexicana (assembly GCF_051168715.1). Taxonomy (NCBI): domain Eukaryota; kingdom Metazoa; phylum Chordata; class Actinopteri; order Cyprinodontiformes; family Poeciliidae; genus Poecilia; species Poecilia mexicana. The sequence goes on from NW_028263383.1 coordinate 17,043,407, forward strand.
GTCTAATGGAATAGAAGAGACAAAGATTGCTATTCAACTTGCAAGCTTTGTTACTCACCAGGAAGCCGCAATGACAATTAAAATCACAACACGTCACAATACAAATACTAAATTATCAATAAAAAACAGAGTACGCTGTCAAATATTCAAGAATACGTTAGAAAGATTTGTTGTGTTCGGTTGGTTGTCATAGAGACAGTTGTAACTCATGCTGCAAGAGTCTCAACCCGTAACAAACATGAAACATTTTATTTGATCGTTTTAGTTTTGAGAGATAAACAATTGAAAGTTGGCGGAGGAATATAATTGGTTCAACTCTAAAGACGTGCTAAAGAGCTGCGTTCACTCTTCAGATGGGTATTTGGGACTAGAATAAATACACCCGATGCTAACGGTAGCTAATGTTATGCTAGCGAATTAGCTTACTCCATTCATAGCTTTCTATAAAAGTAAAACGCCACAACGTAGTAAAATAAGGACCCCTCGCAGGCCCTCGTAACAAATCTTTCACTTTTTGTACATATGCAACTATATTCGTGTATAAAAAAGTAAAATAATAAGACAAACTATTCTACCGGTTTACAGTAAAACGTGTAGACTCACCTCCACAACCACACTAAACGTGCGAATGCAGCGGCGCTTTTTCGGAAGATGCACCGCCTTAATGTGTCCGGAGGGAAACAAGTTTTCATTTTCAGTTCCTATACGTTTTACAGCGTTGCCCTCTCTACAGACGGACGTGGTGAGAAATACTAGAAGGGAAACTGAGAACAACGCACTTATTCTCCCAAAAACTTCTTTTTAAGGTAGGCGCTCTACAAATTTTTATTCATATGTATGAATAACTCCGTGAAATATGAATTGGACTCGGACCATTGTAACAGGAATTCCATATTTGAAATATTTCTCTTCACCTCGAGACTTATTAAAAAAAAACAAAAAAAAAAAACTCTACCGCTAATAATGTATTAAGCTTTTAAGCATCAGTTTCCTACCGCTCGATGCTGGTTGCGTTAATTTATTTTTTATTTGTTTGACAATTCTTTGTATAACGCCACACACATAGAAGTGTCAAACCCATATCAAACAGTTAATGTTGCTTTTCCTTATAAATCTAACTAGATTTTAGTTTTGTTTCGCCGTACAATGTAGCTACAATATAATTCCACATTTTCTATGTTATTATCCGGAGTGGTTAAAGTTATTTGTTTTTAATCTGATTATGTAATGGAGATTACACGTTCCCCTCTACCACACAGCCATGGATATTAGAAAACAAATATTTCTGTGTGGAGACCAGGCGGGTGGGGTGATTGCATGGCACAGGAAGGAAGGAAGACTGTCGCTGCTAATCCCACTGAAGGTCTGCATGTTTCTAAAGGCACATTTGCAGTGCTTTACTTTTGTCCAGAGAATCTTGAATGGATCCCAACAGTCTGATGGAAAAATAAAACTCTGCATGCAGTGCTGTACACGTCTCCACCAGAGGTTGCAAGACTCAAGGTTTAAATGCATATGAAAGGAACCTGCCTCTCAAAGATAGTACATCATCCACAAACTTAAAAGTTTTGGGGGGAATTATTAACACAACTTTTGTAGTGAAAAGAAAATAAATGTTGTTTTGCCACAAAAAATCTGAAAAATGTGGCATTGTGTGCTGCCGATTGCTTCCAGAAGTCTCTTAAAACAGAATCCACCTATATGCCTCCAAGCACAGCACACTGGTCGATTGTGGGAGAGTTTGAAGTGGGAGTAGGTTATTAAATAATATCTAATGCTTCAAGTATGTCATAGATTGCTGTTCAGTCCTTCACATCAAAAATTAAACAGATCTTAAAATTAAACTACAAACCTTACGAAATATGTCAGCTAGGGTTCAGAAATCCTCACTGTTTTTTATCTGTACATATCTCTGTTGTGTAACATTTAACCCAACATTTCATCCCTCACAAAAATGTGGAAAACCTTAATTTAAGAAAGCAGATAAATTGAGAATGCAATATTAAAGCAAACTTCATATCCTGACTAAAATCTAGAGCAAAGTTTTCATATCCTTCCTATGATGTGTTTTCAAAGTCAGCCCCTTAAGGCTCAGGTTGCAGAATTCCACAATTACTTGTTTTTGCATGATGCCAAGAGGATGCAGGACTTTGCATGAAAAATAGCTGTGAAATACTAATTTAACAAGAGATTTCACAATCACTATCTTAAAAAGTAGGAGAAAAATACGTGCAAGTCATGCACTTCTTAGAGCCTTTCTGTTACTCATCACCTGTTTCTGTACAGTTCTCAACAAACCTCTTAAAGGGAAACAAAACCAACATCGCCATCCACACAGAAACTTGTTATACACATTCAGTGAGTCTACAAAAGTGTTTGTCTTATCGTTAACCTTCTTAACAATAAAGTAGATGATAAAGCTTTTGTTTGGAATTATGGTTGCAAATAAATATTTAATGTTAAGACATGTTGTATATGGTTTGAAGAAAGCAGCCTTTAGAAACTGAGGACCTACAGCTTTGGCAGTAGTTATCCTAACAAAGTGACAGAGTTTAAAATTGAGACAATGACATCACACCTTTTGTGTTAAATGTTTATTGATAAAAGTAAGTTTAATATGAAATTATAACATACATCAGTCAAGGACTGTATATTTTTGGAGTTACTCTATAAGTGCTTTCCCTCTAACATTTGTTAAGTAAAAAAAATAAAAATCACATCCATCATAACAGCTTCCCTTTGACCAACACACATTTCTCAATGTAAAAAAAAAAGGAAATATATATTTGTAAAACACATGTGTATAAAAAGTAACAACAGATGATTATTCAGTGATTGTTGGACGGATTTTATTAAATCACAGCTAAACAAGGGTGACTGCAGAATCGTACCAAACCCAAAACCCTGGATAGACAGGCTCGCTGAAGGAGGTCTTGAAGCGGTGGAGGAGGGACATGGTCTCCTTGACGGTGTAGAACGAGAGCGTGCCCCCGTCGTAATCCAGGAAGACCCCGATGCGGGAGGAGTAAGGCGCGTTGATCTCCGTCTGGTCCTTGTTGTGGCGGGCCGAGTAGCTGGAGTCGGAGCAGAACAGGCTCCATGACTTGCGGTTGTAGCCGATGCGGCAGCTGTCTCCGTAGCCTGCCCTCTTGATGCCTTTGTAGGTGACTCCGAGGGCGACGCCCTCACCGCTCCAGTCTACCTCCCAGTAATAGGCGCCTCCGGCGAGGTTCTCCTTACAGAGGACCTGGGGCAAGGAGTCGAACCTGGAGGGGTTGTCTCCATAATCTTGGGGGTCTCTCTTGAGAGCGGCCTTTTTATTCCCTCGAGACAAGTAGAGCTGTCTGTAGGCTGTGTTTGGGTCCAGAGTGAGCTCGCAAGCATCTAAGTGATTAAAAACAAACATTCACTTAGTAAGTGAAATTGTTTAACTTAAATTCCTTGGGGTTAAATATAAATGAGCAAACCAAAGTAAGCTTGAGGAAACCCTCACCAGTGCACCGCTAACTGTAACGTCCCAGAGGTTAGCAGAATCTAATTAGCATTTCCACCTCTGTTAGATGTTTAACAGAGGTGGAGCATGCTTTGCAGGGGGAAAAAAGCAGGAGACCCTCTGGCTGGACACACACAGAAACAGAAAAATCCCAGTGGTAAGATGTCACCTGCCTGCTGTGTACCTCCACCTCTGCAGGTCACAGTTGGTGGGACACCCGGTGGCCTCGCCTAGATCGGTCCGGCCTTTGATCTGGAATGCCAGAAGTAATGATACCGTTTGTGAGATTGATCACAAACAGAGGTTCGCTAAACAAAGACCATCTAAGAGATCACAGACCAAGGACCTGCGAGTCTCCAAGTCGGTCTTAAAAGATCTGGTTTACCCAAGCTTCTGAATGCCACGCTTCTAACTTCGATCAAAAGAATCAAAGTGGAACAGGGAGGGGCTCTGAAACTGAAACTCAGGTGAAAATCACACACCTCCTACAGTACCAGCATGCAAAAAAATATTTGCAAGGAATCTGCCCCAGTCTCTGTCACCTCTGTTGGACTTGCAGTTGTTTCTGATAATCAGATTTTGTGGTCAGCCACAGGGTCAGACAGAGAGACACTATTAGCATCTGATTTGCCTCATGCACTGTGCTGAGCAGAAGGAGAGGAAGCAGCGAAGCGTGTCACAGCAGAAACAGAGACTCACATCTCAAGAAGTCGTCCCTGTACTGAGGTTCCTGGACGGGTACGGCCTTGTACATCACGGCCTCTTCACCTGTTGAAGCGCACGTGGGAAAAGGAACAGAAAACATCTCACTTAGTCGAGGTCATTTCTGTCTGTGGTTGAGAACCAATGGCTTGACATTCCTCAGCAGGGTTAAACATTTAACCAGGCTGCAACTGAGTGGCCCAAGAATGGCCTCTGATTAAAATGATGTGCAAACAAACAGGACAGAAAATTGCCAGGAAGGTCTGACTTTCTAATAGGGTCAGTTCGGTTCGTAGTATATCGTCTGGTTAATGGGTCATCCGGAACATTAACAACGCGCTACGTCGGGTAGAACATTTTGTTGACTCACTTTTAATTGCCCGTTTCTTTTTGGGCTCATCCAGTTGACAGAAGGTCATTTTGTTCACTGCAAAATGAAAAGAATAAGAAGTTAGGCTCAGGGTTGAGTTAGGCAGGACTGTTGAGTGAAACTTGGAGGACTTGACTCTGTCTCACCTGTTGTGGCGACCTTCACCAGCTCGTCATTGCTGAATTCATTCAGGTGCTGCTTCATCTCGGAGACCGCCTTGGTCACAGAGCCGAAGGTGAAGTAGGGATTTACGGAGACTGAAGGCAACTCCTCAGCCTCTGTCTGGGCTATCAGCATGTGGTAACTCTACAAACCAAAATCGGCATCACTTTTGACATCAACTAGGGTCAGGGGTGGTTTAAGTACTTCTTTGGTGTTCTTGTTTTCTACCTGGATGAAGTGGATGTGGTCCTCAGTGCGGGACAGCTGGGTGATATGAGTGTCTCTCTTCTTCAAGTCGGCGATCTCGTGATTCAAACGCTCCATGTGGCCCTCTGCATTGTTGAGTGCAGCTCTCTTGTTTGACGATATCAGCTTGGCCATCTCCTGCTGCATCCTCTCTATGGAGCGCATCATGTCACTAAACATCTTCTCGCATTCCTGGAGCGCTCTCTGGGCCGAGTTCTACAGCGGGAGGCAGGAGGGGTTTTGTCATATAAATCATCTTTTTTTTTTTCCCCACAGTAAGCTGTCAGACGCTGTCATCACTATGTTCAGATGGAATGCTGTCAGGGGTGGCTGATTCAATGTTCCCGTCATTGTTTAGTGGTTAGTCTGGTCTTATCTGTCTGATAGATGATAGGGGTTACGAACCTTGAGTGAGTCCACAGCTTGTTTCAGCTCCTCCATCTGCTTGAGACGGTCATGAATCTTTTCCTGGATCTCAGCCTGGGTGGCGCCCAGACGTTGCTAAAAATTTAAACGAGAGAAATTGGAAATAATTATGAGGACAGTGCCACAAATGAGCTGCTAAGTCACAAATGCTAGACTTGCTGTTGCATACGGCTCTGAGCTGATTCTGGAAACTATCTTTGTGACCAATAGATAGTTTCAATATAGGAGTCTTGCTGTTTTTTCCGTCTGTTTAATCGTATTCATATTCTGCTCAACCTTGCATTACACAGTGAACTATTGTCCAAATTTGCACAAGTCTACATTATTAAATGCTTTGTCTTTAAGTAGAGTATGTTGTTGGATTATCAAGATATGAAAAAGTCAGTCTCCAACCAGTCTGGCATGTTTATTAGTTGTACTTATAGTCTACATACCTGCTCTTCAGCTCTTTCCTGCTCTGCTGACACCATGTCATGACCCTTATGCTCTTTCACCGTACACAGTACACAGATACACATCTGATCGGTGCGGCAGAACAGCTCCAAGCCTTTCTGATGCTGTGGGCAGATCTGCCTGTCTAGGTGGCCAATTTCGTCAACCAGTTTGTGCCTTTTGAAAGTGGCTGACTCAAAGTGGGGCTTAAGGTGCTTCTCGCAGTAGGAGGCCAGGCACATCAGGCAGGTCTTGATGGCTTTGTGCTTTTTGCCGATGCAGATGTCGCAGCCGACATCCTGGGGTCCGGCGTAGTTGTAATCCGGGGACGGCGGGGGTGGTGGAAAGGCCTCAGAGTTGCGTTGGATGGTGGAGTGCCGGGAGCCTCCCATGCGCCTCGGAGTGGGCCTCTTGTTGTAACTCACCCTGCACTCAGGGCAGATATATGAGCCGGTGTGGTCTGCATGGTCCCAGTAGGTCTTTAGGCAGATGGAGCAGAAGATGTGTCCGCACGGGATGGACACAGGATCCCTGAGATATTCCTTACAGAGGTAGCAGCTGTCCTGATCGGAAGACATGGCGTAGGAAACTTTCGTATGCCGAGAAGATGCTACGGAGAGAGAAGCCGACTTGTGTCAGCACAGTGGCAAAGTGATCCTACAGGCAGTGCAAGCACAAGTTTTATAGAGTAAACAGAGGGAGGCTAAACTGGTTAAGCCGAAACCAGTAAAACATGGGCGGGGTAAGAAACAGGAACAAGTGAATGTGTCCAACTCTTACACAGTGCAGAGAGAATGAATGAAATGTGTGATCAAAAGATATAAATGCTGTTCTTGAGTGATGGACCACAAAAAATGGAGTCTTTCAATGATTTATTATTACAAAAATAAGACCACCTTAGGTGAAGAGATAACAAAGTAAGAAATGCAGACAGAGTAAGAAATTTGGAACTTGATTAAATTGAATCAAATTTCCTTGTTACGAAAATATCAGCAAAAGGATGAAAACAAACATTTATACGTAACTGAGATAAAGTGCTAAGAAAACCACAGGTGTGTCTACGCTGAAGTGGACTTCAGTAGGTTAGTACCTGGAATGAATGCTGTCATGTCATGCACTGATATTTACTGGAATCAGAGTGCAAACAACATGACCTCTTTACGAGAGCCGATTTTCTGCTCTTTGATGGATGATTTTACAACTCAGTGACAACAGTAGAAACAAACTACACTGAACTAGTTGCTCCTTGTAATGACAGCTAATTTAAATAAATAACCTCTATATCAATGACTAGCTCATTGTTTCTCAACCAATTTAGTACCACTTTAAATTTGAGAGTACAATAATATTTAGATTTGTACGTTTATTTGGAAAATTACCTGTTCCCCTGGTGTCGGAAACCCGAGTGAGAGATTTCTCTCTAACCTTGATCTTGAAATCCAAACCAATATGGATGAAAGTTAGTGATAAACAGTTCATTTGCACTTCTGGCAATCTGCGTCCCAGTAAAACATTAACATAATTTAGTGAAGGTGTTCCCCCAGTGTTAGAAGGTATTGTTACTGTATTTTCCGGACTATAATGCGCACCTCACTATAAGCCGCACCCATAAAGTTTTTTTTTTTTTAAAACTGGAAACGTACATATATAAGCCGCACTGGGCTATAAGCCGCTGGTATCTCCGCCGCTCTCGGTTTTCCACAAGGACGCAGCCCTCCGTCTCCAACGCCGAGTTTTCGTGCAGCAGCTATCGATCTCTACTGCCAGATCGATGGCCTTCAACTTAAAAACTGCATCATATGAACTTCTTCGTGTTGTTTCCATGATGAGGGGGTATGAGTTTGAAGAAATTTTTCCGTCGTGCCTGCTGTTAGCATGTGCTTGTTCTAAATGAAAACGGGCGCGTTCTTCTTTGATTTCCAATGTTGACTTCCAATGATTCACTTCCTGCTAAAGCGCCCCCTGGTGGTTGAAGAAAAATCCACAGAAAAACCACACCGGGCTATAGCCGCATGGTTCAAAGCGTGGGGAAAACAGTAGAGGATTACAGTCCAAAAAATACGGTAATTGCAGTTTGCGTTGCTACTGAGGACATCAAATAGAAAATCCCAGTTTGTTTTAGGACTGGAGCATGGTTATGTTGGGTTTCATGTAACCGTTAGCACAATCACAATTAGCATGTATAATACGAAAGCCAGAACTTCTGCCCATTTTGTCATGTTTTATCATGACATCATATCATCTATGTATTTTGGGGGGACTTTGAGTGATGGATTCCCACAAAGCAGTGCATATCTGTGAAGTGAATGGAAGATAACACAGGATTCCTGGCAAGCCAAGCTAGTCCGATTTTGATTTACAAAAACACTTAAAACCTATGGGAGATTTTGCTTCCACTCCCTACATGCGCTACTTTATGTTCATCTGTCACATAAAACCCAAATCAAATGTAGTCAAGATTTCAGAAATAGCTGACATGAATACCTTTAGAAGGTACTGTTGTCTTCTTCAGTCAGTGTGATGCTGACCTTCACCCCGTCTGAAGCCAGTTAATCATCAACTCTTTCAGTACTGATTTCCCTTGACAGGAAGCCCCCTGGTTTCTACTATTCACCTCTTAAGCTTGATCTTTATTTTTGCTTGAAGCAATTAAAATCCAAGATAAGTGTAAATAAAAAAATAAAAAAAAGCCCTGCTTTTGCATGTTAAAAACTCCTGTGTATATAATTCATCTCACAGAGTGAGCACACCTCCCAGTCAAGATGGAGTTTCAGTGCCGTTGAGATGGAGCAAGGAATGCAACTACACTTGATAGCCCAGATAACAGGAGGGCCAGGAAAGCTTGCTTAAAAGATTCCATTGTGTTTGGGCCAGCGGGGCCTGAGCAGAGTGCCAAGCATTATATAGGGTCTGTTGTGTGTCAAACAACAGGAACCGCAGCTGACATCTAAAACCAAACGAAGCCGATTATTTCACTGAGAATTCATCTCTATAATTGGGATTAATGGTGAACATTAATTTGTTTTTTCGTGAAATTCAATTCTGTAATTTGTAAATGTTAATTTGTTTGGACTGATTATGTTTTACATAACTAACCCCTGATAAATATTAGCTTTGTAAGGCGGTAGCACAGTTTAGTCTGAGTTTAGGCTTCATGGCAGTAGTTAGTAGTCTGTTGGGATTGCATACATTTCATGTATAAATTAGTTGAGCTACATTCGCTGATTGCAAATTAACTTTCAATGCATGACATTAACACAAGTCAGCTCTGACATCTCACACGGATCAGCTGCACTCAGTCAGGGAGTGCCAGTAGGAGTGGAGGATGTTATTGTTCTGCAGCGTTATTTGGTTTGGATGACCCTGAGTTTCTGAGCAAAATGCTGTTTTTTTTCTCACCGAGACACTCCCTGATCCAAATATTCACACCTAATATGTTTTCGGTTTGTCCTTCTCTCAGCAATTTTCAACCAAAATGTGGACTTTGTTCTCATAAAAAAAATAAATTAATAATAATAATAATAATAATAATAATAATAATAAATTTTTACAGAGTAGGGAGGAAAAAAGAAAAAAAAAGCCTCGCTGCGATTTCCTCATGAGAGATATCTTAGCCATGCCAAGTATTTTATCTCATCTTTTGGACATTTTGTCTTAGTCGTATCAAACAGAAATATTTTAAGACAAGAAAAATGTTTCTCTGAGATAAAAAGAAGCAAATGACTTCCTTACATAAGGTCTTCTCTGTGCTGGCATGGGTGTGTCCCAGAACACGCTTCCCTTCAGTTGTTTTCGGACAAAAGCTCGGAGGTGGCCTTCCTTTGAAGTTTTCACTCTGGCCGCTGAATATCTGGCCAAATCAGAATCCATATATCATGTCGTAATCCATTTCAGATGCAGAAAGACCAACACTAAGTATTTTTCACTTACTCCACGTCTTTGCTTCTACGTATTAGACGTCAATCCTGAATTTGGGAATATGGAAGTGCTGCTTTGGGTTTGGTCCAGTTTCCTCACTCACTTAAATGTTGTGAATTAGCCAAAATAAGACATAAAACCCCGTTCCAAGCAGTTCCAAACTGTTTAAACTTCCGAACTTGTCTCATTGTTTTGCTATTTACTAAATAATACAATTCTCGTAATAAATATACAATATAAAGGATGTAGTAGCTCTTTGACAAAAGTAGCATACTCATGCTTTTTTGTTGAAGGAAGCAGAAAGTTTCCATTTAACTTGAGTTCAGTCCAAGGTCAGTGGCGGCCTGGGCGTTCGTCTTCTGCAGCGGAGTGAGTGCAGGGGAGGACAAACAGTGTTTGATCAAAGGGGAAGAAAAGGGATACAATTTACGGAGGACGAGCAAGAAAAACTGAAAACAGATGGCACCCTTTTTGGTTTTCGATACATGTGTAAAAACTGAAAAGGATTCAGGCGAGGTCCTAATACGAGTTAGAGGATCCCTTTTGAATGTATTTTTAGGCAGCAGCTCAAACATTACGCATACTTGAGAGATAAATCTACAAAGATATTAAAACAAGAATTGTGGACGTCCACAAGTCTGGCACAAATTCCCTGAAAGTGCTGCGTTCATCTGATCATGAAATTATGTGCAAGTATACTCAGCCCTTACAGACCCTTAGAAAATTTGTGGGAAGAGCTGAAAAGGTGCGTCCGTGAGCGAGGTGGACAACAAACCTCACCCAGTTCCACCGGTTCTGTCAGAAGGAATGGGCCAAAAAAAATTCCTGCAAGCTATTGTGAGGATCTTGTGAAAAGAAACCAAAACTGTTTGACAGAAGTAATGCAATGCAAAGGCATTTCTGACACGTAGTAAGGAGGGGAAAAAAATGCAAACTTCTGAATTTAAATAAATGTTTTAAATATTCTCTTAAAAAATATATATAATCATTCTGGCATTTAATCAATAGAAATAATTCTTTGTAATCTAAAACATGACACATCTAGTGTCAAAAAGGTGTTGTGCATTTTTCATAATCATCTTGTTTCAGCTGCATGTTCTTGAAGAGGCCGCATTTCTTTTAAACACGCTACGGACCTGAAGCAGTTCCCTCCACAGACAGGCTGTTCAATCTGTGAGCACAGACTGTTTGGTTTCCTCGTGAGGAAGGAAGGAAAACTGGCTTATCAGAAACCTGGCCAAATATGGAGAGGTGAAACTACCAAGTGGATGACATAAAGCAACATTTGAGTGGTGAGGAGGCGATTTTTACTCGGTTGAATCCATATTAGAGTTTTGGATCGCTCCGAGTCAGTGAGAAAATTTGATATACCTTTTTTAAAAAAAAAAAAAAAAACTAATTGAATCTGTTTCTGTTGTGCATTAATGGTGTGAGAGTAAACACTTAATAGCATGTCAGCATGAGGGGAAGGCTAATAGATTAGACTTTTTGTGAAATACTAAGGAAATGTCATCAGACACCTCTCGCTCAAAATCAGGGTCTCCAGGTGGATTTTTACCACCATCTTGTGTTAAATAATAAAATGTGAGTCAGGGTGACAGGAACTTTTTTTTTTTAACTGCAGAACATGTGACATAACCTGAATGAAACGGGCAGCGTAACACAGAAACCATCCATTGCAACACACCTGGATGTGACAGGAATGCTGTTTGTGTTGTGTAATTGTGTGTAATCATACCTGCGTGTTTCCATTGTCCACGTCAAGCATAACTCTTTCTCTTTCTGCTGCCCAGCATATACCACACACACACACACACACACACACACACACACACACACACACACACACACGCACACACACACACACACACACACCTCTACAGTCATACTTGGCTCCACGGAGCGACCAGACAGGTCAGACCGGTCGCAGTGTAAATATTCCATCTCTGAATTTCATAGCAAGTTACATGACTTTTCTTCTTTTTTTTTTTTAAATAATTGCTACTCTTGTTTAAAAAAAACACAAAAAACGAGAGTAGCAATTATTTTTCTGAAAGATTCTTGTTGGGTCGTTTGAGCTCAGAGTGTCTGTGTTTGTTTATTGGGTGGTTCCCCCCCGGCCACCAGCCTCCCTGAAATTTCTACAGTACCTCAGGCTGCTTTAATGTTTGTCGAACTATAACCGGTGTAAGACAATGGCGATTCTGTGTGACAACAATAGGTGGAAATGCAGCTGCCGGGACGTGTGTGCGCAACGCAGCCACAGATGAGCCTCATGAGGAATTCGGGAAGAGAGGAAGCTGCTGGGAGAAAGGAAACGTTTTCCTTCCCCTCCCCGACTAAATGTGGCAGATTTTGTTTTTCGCAGTTCATTCATTCTCCTTCCATTGCTCTCATCTCCACTTTGTTTTGTTTTTTCCCCTCTCGCTCGCATCTTGCTCAACTTTCTTATCTGAGCTGGGCAGGGCTCCATGTACTCACGGCAGAGGGGGGGAGGGGCCTCGCCTGCTTTCAATCAATAACCTCTGGAATTTAGAAATACAAGTAGATCCTGTCCCTGGCAGGCTGTACCACACCGTTGAGGGCGGGCTCTCTCGCACACTCAGCGAACGCTCTATCCACTTCTGGCACTCTCTCCGTCTGTTTTCTACAGGTCTGACCGGCTTTGGAGCACCGTCACTATGGCCGACCACACGTCTCCTGATTATTTCAGCTGCTCCCTGTGTCAGAGTCTCCTCAGGGACCCTGTGGCCATCCCCTGCGGCCACAGCTTCTGCATGGACTGCATCGACGGCTACTGGAACGAAGCGGACTACACCGGGATCTACATCTGTCCCCAGTGCAAGATCACGTTCACCCAGAGGCCCGTGCTGCGACCCAATGCCACCCTCTCCATGGTGGCCGAGAAGATCAAGAAGAGCGGCCTGAACGTCAACCTGAGCGCGTCGCAGGCGAATGTCTACGCGGGGACCAACGACGTGCCCTGTGACTTCTGCACAGGGAAGAAACTCAAGGCAGTCAAGTCGTGCCTGAATTGCCTGGCGTCGTACTGCGAGAAGCACCTGAGGCCGCACTACGAGTCGGCCACGTTCAAGAGGCACAAGCTGGTGGACGAGCTGGGGAACCTGGACAGGAAGATCTGCCCGCAGCACCAGAAGTCCCTGGAGCTCTTCTGCCGGACGGACCAGATGTGCATCTGTGCCATCTGCACCGTCAGCGAACACAGAGGCCACGACATCGTGTCCGCCGAGGCAGAGAGGGGCGAGAAGCAGGTAGGACGTTCTGCTTTGGTAGAAAGCTCTATGTGGTCTCGTTCGGCTCCATGGTGATTGATGAAGTCAAACTTTGTGTGTTCTCTTGAGTGAAAGTAAGCAGGGTATTATGTTTTCCGTTTTCACCCCAGCCTCCTGGAATTGCTGCTTGGACTTTGACCCATTTCACCAATGCTATCAGCTTCCCTGGCCAGCATTCAGGGCCGCCAAAACAAACCCAGCTCTCTGATTAGCCCAGGGGGCGGGGGGGTGTGTCTTAAACTTCTCACCACAACCCCACGTACACACTCACTCATTCACTCACACACCTTCCTAAAAACCAGGGATAAACACACAGAAACCGCAGCCTTGCCTTTCGCGCAGTCGGTTCCCACCTGTGGGAGTGGGGCCTGCGACGGGACTGGAATGTCAGGGAGTGAAGGCAGACAACACCTCGCTTCAATCTCACTTTGGCATTGAGTAGCGCAGTGACTCACGGGATGACACGGCCTGTAAAACAATGTGGGGCAGATAAGAGTTGTCAGCAGATACTGCAGTGGGAAGATGTTCCACTGTGTGACAGATACACAGTAGGAGAGGTTTAATAGCAGGCAGGGAATATATATATATTTAGCCCATGGTGAAGTAATTGCAACATCTACAACCACGGGCTGCCTGGCTTCCCTCATGCAAAGATTTACAACCTGATTCTCACCCCCCCCCCCCCCCGTCTTCTTATGTTATCCCCCTCCCTTCCTAGATTCCCCACATTCCTCAAGCTTATCTTGGAGAGAATGGGGCCGGCGGGTTTGAGTAAAAGCTGAATTAGAAACCTCCTATTCTACCACCGTGCACCTTGAAACGTCTCCTTAGTCGTAGTTTCGCATTCCTGACATGACCGGAATTCCTCCACAGACCTTTTTTTTTTCTCTCCCCTCTCCTCCCTCTGAGATAAAAGCGGGCCGCGTTAAGAAGCTTCTTTGAGGGAAGTTTTGTCCAGCCTGCCAAAGGGCCTCCCCAGATATATTCTCTGATGAGAAAGAATGCCAGTCCTGATCCAGCCTTTATCCACCGCACTGCAAGAACTCCTGATATCTGTCCCAATCTGAGTTAATATCACTTGTTTTGAGTTCTTTACTGCAACATTGCATGATGCAATAAAGGAGGATAATAGTGCAGTTATCAGAGTGGGAGGGAGTGCCTATAAAGAACTGTAGCATAGAGGATAAATTTGTAATCCTCCTTTATTTTCCAGAAACTGTTGGGAGTTTCCCAAGCTGAGATTAAGCAAAAATGCCAGGAAAGGGTAAAGGAGCTGGAGGAACTCAAGACTGCTGTGGATTCACTTAAGGTAGAGTGTACTTCTTCTTTTATTTTTGCACAATAATTTTACAGTTTGGACCAAATCTCACCTGAAAACTATTTTTCCTTGCAGAACTCAGCCCAGAGGGCCATGGTGGAGAGCCAGAAGATGTTTGAGGACATGATTCGCTCCATCGAGAGGATGAGGTCGGAGGTGACCAAGCTGATCGGCATCAACGAGAAGGCGGCTTTCAACCAGGCCGAAGCTTTGATCGAGCGACTGGAGCAGGAGATCGACGAGCTCAAGAAGAAGGAGACTGGCCTCAAGCAGCTCTACAGCACCGAAGACCACATCCATTTTCTGCAGGTGCGACGCACTTTTTATTTATTTATTTTATCCAGATTTTGACCGAGATCTCTGAGCGAATTGGTTGAGACGTTCTCGCTTGCCTCCTCCTCCCACCAGAACTTTAACTACCTGTGCACGCCGACCGATGATGGCTTCATTCCTAAGGTCACCGTCAACCCCGACTTCTCCTTTGCCGCCGTCAGGAAGGCTGTGGCGGAGATCAAGGAGCGCCTCGAGGAATTCGGCAGGGAGGAGCTGCTCAAGATTTCCAAAACAGGTCGGATCTCAGTGACTGAAACATTTACACAAAGACTCGAAAACAGCTGTGTTTTTAGACCCCGTTTGCTGTTTTTACAGTGAATGAGGTCCCGGTCTACACGACGGAGAGCCGGACATTGGACAGAAGAAGCAGAGGTGAGCACTGTCATAGGTTAATTATTATTTAGTTTGATGTTATCATGTCTGTGAGCTGTAGCACGTAAACTGCACAACTGGTGCTCCATAAATGAACATACAGGCTTTGGAAAAAAATATCCACTCCCATTGAGCTACTTCACAAATCGCAAATCCACTCGGATTTTATGCGTTTCAGTTTACAATGCAGAGATCCACAGCTCATGTTGGAGCATTTGTCGCCATGGCAGCCGTTAGTCATGCACAAATCAGGCCTTCCGACAAAAGAAAGCCTTTGTTGAAGGAAAGCTGTAAGAAGTTGTCTTTGCAATTTGCCACAAGCCATGCCAAGGAGGCAGCCAGTATGCAAAGGAAGGTCCTCTGGTCGGACAGAGCTAAGATAGCCTCAACACAGTGTTCCCGCTTATGAAACATGGTGGTGGCAGCGTCATCCTGGAAACTACTAACTGTAATATCAGGGGTCCCCAAACTTTTTCCTGCGAGGGCCACATAGCTGTTCCTTTCTGTGGTCGGGGGCCGGTCTTAGTTTTTGGAGAAAGAAACCTTACGAAATTCTTGTCAACGGGGGGGGGGGGGGCTGTTCTGTCTTTGAAACTGTTGAGCGGGGGGTGGGGGGACACATTCGCGCTTTTTTAGATAGATTTTTACCCAGAATGCAAATGGAAAAAACCGTGAGTGAAACGGTGACTGGGACTGACTAGTATATATTCCATTGAGGGAAAGTTACTTTTACATCTGCTCAAGCCCCCTGGTGGTTGAAGAAAAATCCACATATAAACCAGAAAATACAATATATGAAAAAAAACACTGAATGCTCTCTGGTATGAGCAGGCGGGCCGGATCCGGCATTGTTCAGGGGGCCGGACCAAATGACATGGCGGGCCAGATCCGGCCCACGGGCCGTAGTTTGGGGACCCCTGGTAATATGATAATCTGTAAAAAAAAAAAAAAAAAACTTAACTTCTCGACCTCCTCTCAGTGCTACGATTGCAGTCTAAAGAAATGAACCGCTCCTGGTGAAAAACAACCAATCAGAGTCAGGTGTAGTGTCTTAGCGCTGTCAGTCAACCTCGTGTATGTGCTGCTACATGTGCTAATGGTGAAGCAGCAACTTACCATTTCAGGAAAACTGTTTATCTGCCGTCAATGGTGGCCATGCTGACTAGCCTGAGAATTCACCAAGCTCTGCTGTCGGAAGGAAGCTGTAGCATGGCAGAAAAAAGGAGGATGTGAGCAGCGCGTATACAAGCATAGTTTACAGCACTAAAACTCTGATTGGTTGTTTCTAACGTAGCTGTGTATTTCTGTAGAGAGCACTGGAAGAAGGCAGAGGAACAAAATTTTTTTTTACAGACTATCTGTCTCATACTATAATGTCACGTCATAGTAACAGTTTTAACAAATATGTAAAAAAAACAGATATGTTTATAAGAGTTACATACTGCAGATTTAAAAGTCATTTGCTCTGACTGAGCTAGTCAGAGCAAATGGGGACAGTGGCTGATTTTCAGGTCTTCCGTGACAGATTACATGTTTGTCATGTGAATATCAGCCAACTGCTGAGCTTCCAAAATTAAGGAAATCTGGGTCAATTCATCGTTGCACCCCTGGATCAAATATGTTTCAGAAAACCCAGTCAAAATTGAGGTTTAAAACTAATTTATAATCTGTTACCAAACATAAAAATGTTTACAGATCCAATCCGACTGAGATTCAGCTATTTTTCACTTTATATGCAAAGCTTGTAGAGACATACCCCCAAAAGACCTCCAGTTGTACTGAGAGCAAA
Organism: Poecilia mexicana; assembly: GCF_051168715.1. Classification (NCBI taxonomy): domain Eukaryota; kingdom Metazoa; phylum Chordata; class Actinopteri; order Cyprinodontiformes; family Poeciliidae; genus Poecilia; species Poecilia mexicana. The sequence goes on from NW_028263383.1 coordinate 17,060,261, forward strand.
CAGTGGTTCAACAAGTAATGATTAAGGGGTTGATACAGGCACTTCACTCATAAAATGGAGGTGCATTGTTGTGTTAATATTGGTATCAAAGCACATCAGCAAAGCATCAGAGGCATTTGAGTGGGTGTGTGATGCTCAGAGTGACTCACCAGTGTTTTTTGGTCCTCAGGTAAAGAAATGATGGTGGACAATACTCCTCCTCCAGAGCCAAAGACCAGAGCTGATTTTATCAAATGTAAGAACCTCCTACATTTTTTTTTGTCTGAATCTTGCTGCCAGTCTGATTCCAATGAGGAATCTGTTGAAAATGTCGGCTCTCCTCATTCAGACTTCTGCCAGCTGAAGCTGGACCCCATCACCGCCTACAAAGAGCTCTACATCTCCGAGGGCAGCAGGAAGGTCATCCGCACCAGAGACCTGCAGCCCTACAGCGACAGCCCGGAGAGGTTCGACAGCTTCGCTCAGGTGCTGTGCCGCGAGGCGCTGTCCGGCGGTCGCTTCTACTGGGAAATCGAGTGGAGCGGGGAGTTCTCCATTGGCGTGGCCTACCGGAGCATCAGCCGGAAGGGCAAGGGCTCGCTGTGCCTGCTGGGATACAACGACAAGTCCTGGAGCCTCCTCTGCTCCGACACGGGATACTCCGCCTGGCACAACCGGGTGGACAAAGCCGTCAACGGGCCGCACTCACCAAGGATAGGGGTGTACCTGGACCACACGGCGGGGGTGCTGGCATTTTACAGCATAGGCAGCAGCTCCATGACGCTCCTGCACAGGTTTCAGACCACGTTTGTGGAGCCCGTCTATCCGGGCTTCGGAGTCGGAACGTCTGTGAAGATCTGCAACGTCAAGTGAACTCTGAAGTCTTGAGCGTCCCTCTGAACAAATCCACATGTTGTGTTTTATCTAGCATACAGCATCGAAGTGTGTATTTTTTACAGGAATGTATAATTATAGCAAAACCACATTAATGGAGTTCTACTAGTTATGTTTAAAGGAGGATGTGTTTTTTTTTTTTTTTGTTTTTTGTTCGTTTTTAACTCAACACCATCGCTTAGCATATTAGATTTGACACTGGGCTGTTAAATCACATTTTAAACATGGCTTACTGAATCAATATTGAAATGCAAAGTCAACATGTGGAGCAGCTTATATAACTTTACAATGTGCTAGTGAAGTAAACATAACCAGGAAGGTGACATTTATTACACACAATCCGCAAATAGCTTCTCCCTCACATCTATTACGCATAATTTACACCGTAATCAGCTCCAGCTGTTTAATCGAAACCTATGTGAGACCTGTTATATTTTATAATTGTGTGATTTTTATTTTATTTTATTTTATTTTTTTCAAACGCATGAGTTCTATAGTAAAAATTGTTTTGGTTTTATTCTTTTAGTACATTCAGAAGAGTGCTTCATCGTCATTTCATTTTTTTGTTCCCTGTTATTTGATAATGTTTGCATTGATTCAGAGCCCTGAAAGTTTATTTTCACTTGAACTAACTCCTATTTAATTTTCTGTAAGTTTTCCAGCATAATTATATAATTAATATGAAAACTTTTTGTAAAAAAAAAATGAATAAAAGGCATTGATGGTTCTAAATGAAGAACTAAATACATGATGTGTTATTGGTGATTGTATATCAAATACTATACACACAATGCTAAAAATTAAATGGACTCAAGCACAATGAAAAAAAAACTTCTAGAATTTTGCAATGTCAAAATTTGTATTTTTACTTAAATGTGCTTAGAAGTTTGATTTTTTTTTTTTTTTTTTTGTCCAATTTTTCTAATCTGACCAATCTAGTTTTCTAATCTGAGTTGTATTACTTTATTAGCATTCGGTGAAGATCTTTAAACTGAATCGGTTTTAAAGACTGACCCTTGAAGTCTGGCAATACTTCGAACGCCCCCTGCTGCTCGGGAGAAGAAAGCGCACTAAAATAATATTTTTATTAAGTAAAGCTTAGTCGGTAACGGATCCAATCATAGCATCAGATTTCAAAGTTTTGGAAGTTTCCCTATACTGCTTAATTATGTGCAAAAAGAACAAACTAAAGGCTCTAGTCACTGTAAAAGTAAAATAAACTGTTAACTGTTGAGTCTTATGAGGATCTAATAAAAATAATCTATCAGGTTTTATAAATACTTAAATTTAATATCAAGAGTTAAAAAGATAATACTTTAGATTTGATGTTTCTGTGATCATTGTCCAGTTGCATGGCCCAGTTTGGGACTAAGCTATATCTTTATTCCATATAACTATATTTTCAAAAGTAACTTGTATGATAAATACATCCATAACAATTTATTAGTTCCTAAAACAGTAAATTGAGCATAGAACGCTCAAAAGGGAAAAAAATAAAATAAACATACTTTTACTCTTATATTCTTTAATTTTGAAACAAAGATTTTATAGTAGAACAACAGGTAAATTGGTGAGCAAATTACGTTAAAGCATGTCCATAAACACAAGAGGCAACACGTTTGAAACAAACAATAGATAACAGCTTATTAGTTCTTAGAACAGTAAGTTGAGCATAGAACGCTCAAAAGGGGGGGGAAAAAAATAAAGATCAGTCCAAAAATATCAGAATTTGTAGCCAATCAGACCGCGTTTGCCAAAGCACTCTCCGATGTAGAACCACAGCATAATTTCAGTGGCCACCACTCCATTCCTCATAATTTCCTGAAACACAAAAGTTGTATTCATAAACAAGGCAGCCATGCAGTTAAGGTTCAACTACACATGATTATGGCTCGTAGGTGTTTTGTTGTATTATTTAGGATGAAATGACTGGGGGGGAAGAAAATACAGAGATACTCCACTTGAATATTTTCACTTTTTCCAAAAAGTAACCACAATTTAACTTTTATATTTTTGAAAAATGTAAAAGTTCGAAATGACAGTAAAAAAAATTTTTTAAAAACATTGTAAAGAACCAGCTACATGTTATTTTCTATCTTTAATGCACAATAACTTGTGGAAACAGTGCACTCTCCATTATCTCAGTGTTATTGACCATCAGATAGCTCTCTTAATACAATGCATGAAGTCCTAAAATCCAGTCACTGCAGACCCATGTGCCAATTCAGGACATTAACATTTTCATTAATTAACATATTCTGGGACTTCAGCTGGATGAACTGATTTCAGCTGTGGGTATTTTTTCTGTGTCGAACTGGCTGGGCTTAAAAATATTAATGTAAAGAATGTACAGAAACTAAAGAGCAACAGCGCAAAAAAAACAAACAAAAAACAAAAAACAACAGAAAAAGTAGATAAAGAAGATGTCATTTGATTAATCAAATTCTAAAATAAAGCTGTTGTATCGTTCCTTTAAAAGAAACTGCTTCGACATGGACGTCCCATGCAGATTTTGCTACGGCCTCGATAAAGACACCTAAATAGGTTTGTTGCCATGGTTCTTACGCACCCCGACAGTGATCCGATTGAGGCGGAAAATGTTGAGCAGGCTTGCAGCTCCCAAAACGGCTCTGGGGAGCTCGAGAGGGGTCGGGGGTACCAGCTCAACCCGAGCATAATACCAGAAGGTTTCTAGATGAGGTTTGGAAAAGGTGACAGCGGCTGTAGGGAGAGACATACGTCCCGGTCAGCTCAGGCCTCTAACGGTGATGTAGTTTGAATCGCGGCGTTGCTAGGCAACATTAACGGTTCAGCTTACTGTCTGCTGTTCAATAAAAGGAAACAACTGGAGTTATTATGCAGATAAACCACAATTTAACGGGTTAAAACAACAAGGGCAATGATAAATTAGTATCCAATAACTGTATTATAAGATAGAAACACTTAATCTAATATCCACTTCATTCATCTGAAGGCTAGGTCAACATAGCATCACCCTCGTTGATCCGTTGAAGGCTTGTTAAGGAAGATTTAACAACTTATATCCGTCCTATAATAAATTTAAATTGCAGAAACAAAAATAACTCACCATCAACAAGAATAGGTACTTTAGCACCCAGTTTCTGCACAATCTGTGACATGTTGGGGCGTTTGTAGACGTTAAGTATCCCCCGTTTCGGCTAGGCCACTGAATGTCACCTCCAGTTGAAACGCCACTGACTCCAGCTGACCACGCTGCCGCCTGTAGAGAAACCGTTTACCTCTCATTGCTGCCATCTTCTGGACGTAAAATGTTCCTACAGTGTTTGGCCTCTTTCCATTTCCAGTATTGGTGGCTTGTTTAAAAAAAAAACCCTGTAGTAACACGTTTCATTGCTCAGTTGATTTTTTTTAAGACTTGTTGAAATGTTTATTTACTTTTGATGACGTCTCCACTATTATTCACAACGTGAAAAACAAACAAACAAAAAATTGTCCTTGTGATTCTTGAACATTTTGCACAAGTCGAGAAATATGTATGTTCTGAATCTATTTAAATGGAGTACCTAATTCAACAATACACACACACAAAACTAAATCATGGTTTAATTTGCACATAAAAGTTTTAAGCAAAAAAAAAAGGATGAAAATGATACACAAAAATAACAGCGCACCAATAACTTTTAAAGTAAATTGCGTACATGTGAGCATCTCTAATCAGGGGCCTACATTGGTCCTGTAAAACTGGTACTGACCCCTGTTACAGTCTTTGTGATGAAAAGTTAACACCAAATCAGTTTCTAATGCTGGAAAAGATCTCTGACCTTCTCGATTCTATGCTCACAATAAATTAAAAAATTACGCACTAGCACTTTTAACTTCAGCTGAGATAAGATGAGATAAGATTACAGATTTCAACCGCTGAAGTCGGACAAGAGATTATTTTACCAGATCCAAAGTTAAATGATGACTTTGAAAAGGTGGAAGTAGTTAAACGTGGGGAAAAAAATTAGTTAATAATATATTGATTAGTCAATAATATAATAATAAATTAGTCAATAATATATATATATATATATATTGTCATATATATATATATATATATATATATATATATATATATATATATATATATATATATATATATATATATATATATATATATATATATATATATATATATACATGTAAAATCAGAATAATATAATAGTTTTAGAAATAGTTGAACCTTTGGTGAAGGAATGTAATTGTTTATTGTAATTTTACACAACAGCATCTGCAATATCAGTTACATAACACAAGCTAAGCTGACGACATATGCATTTAATAACAGAGTAAAAAAAAAACACTACAGTGCTCACCACCACCTTTTTTGCTACAATCTCAGAAAATACTGGTATATAACTTTCCCAGAGTTCTTTCAAATATTGACTACTTTTGTAATCGCTTTTAATAAATTGTTGTCCAACGTGTGAAGTGTTTGTTTCCTCAGATGGTTGCTGCGAAGCAATTCTTGTGCTACATTAAATTGAGGTAATTTATCAGACCAAAACTCTCCTTAACCTATAATACTGAACACAATGGCATTCTCGTGCCATCACAAATACCATGTAGTTAAAACTGATTCATGTTTAGATTATCTTGTCAGTTTTGTTTGGATTTGCGTTGAATCCGTGGGGTGCGATAGATGTCCCTTTGCCATGACAACACCAAAAGTTTTTGTCATCTTCAGCTCTCTTTATAAAGTCTTTAAACAGATGTATGGTGCTGGGGAAAGTCTCCAAAATTGTTCATGCTCACAAAAATGAAATCTCAAAATCGTCTTCCTCCTGCCAAAATAAATAAGAAATGATAAAACAATAGTGCATAGTAAGCGTAGTGCTCAATAATGACTGTGAATTGATCATTGTAGGATTTATGATCCCCTCACCTCGCTGTCGGTGACATTAGACGCTGGTCTCTCTTTCTCTTTCTGTTTGTCATAGCTTGTTCGGTCCATAACTAATAAAGAAATACGGCTCCCTCCATTTTTCACCAGAGCAATCACATCAGCCAGACATTTCTCTTCTACATTTTTGCCATTAACTTCCAACACAACATCTCCCACAGCCAGTCCTGCTCTATGTCCAGAACCTCCAGAACCCACCTACAGCAGAAGGGAAATGTCAATCTTACAAAACTCGTCTGCGCTTGTGAGCCCAAGTGCTTGAGAGGTACAAAAGTGCTGGTTCCCACCTCACTGATGAAAGTCCCACGTCTCTGTGGGAGAGAGTCCAGACGAAAGCCGAATCCAAGAGGATCTTTTTCGACAGTGCAGAGTCTAGAACCGCTCGAGCCGTTGTTTCCCTTTGGAGATAGCTCAACATTTATTTCCTCCATTTTTTTCTCAGCTGTTTCGCTGTCACAGAACAGAAGAGGAGACAAGCCCAGCTGTAGGAAGAAAACGAAGAATGGGAAGTAAATGTGGTGTGACCATAAGTTACGGTGCTGGGAAATCTGTTGTTGAACTCTGTGCCGATCCCTTAATTTGCCAATCGTCTCATTTTAATTTAACCCTTGTGCGTGCGAGGACTGAGGCAAATGATACAAGTTTTACGTGTGTGGGGTCGGTTGGACCCCATTTCTACATACAAGGGTTATGGGAAACACACTCTTCTGCAAAGTAATAGTTATTCAGTATCAGAGTAACTATTGTCAGTTTCACAAAGTTTCTGTTTGGGGTTTGGCAACTTTTTACAAGTTTTCTGTACAGCCTATTTAAAAAGTATATTAATTGTTTGGATGGTTGGTTAGCTGGTTGGTTGATATGCTGGGCTGTTGGTTGGTTGCTCTGTTATTCTGATGGTTGGTCAGTCATTTTTATTTGGTTGGTTAATCTCGAAATTGTCTTCCTCCTGCCAAAAATAAACAAGAATGCATAGTAAAGAAGGATAGTGCCACGTTGGTTAGTTTATAGTCCATTTTCCTCATTTGTTAGTTGCTTGTTTGTTGGTGGATTGGTCAGTTGGCTGTTTGTGTGAGGATGTAGGTTTCTGTGTTGTTTTTTGGGGGTTAATTTAGTACCCGTGGCTGTGTGTTTTGCCCTTGATTGCCCTTGCCTTGTGTCCCCTGCTCCCTGTCGGATCCTTGTTATGGTTTGTCATATGTCGTGTCTCTGTCCTCGTAGTCTAGTTCTGCTCCAGTTGCTACCAGTGTTTCAGTTCCTTGCCTTATTGCTCACCAGTGCTGCCTGGACTTTTTGTACCCTTTGAGATCACCATTAAAATAATCACTTTGCACTTCTACCTGCCGCATCCATCCTCACCACCATCAACCCATTTCATGACAGTTTTGAGCTTTAATTGTTTGATAATACGGTTGAATGATTATGGTTGAATCATTCAACCATAAAATTAGTAACCCAACATGTATTTCAACTAGTGATCTTTTCAAGGTAAATCCTGGCTACTGGAGAGGCAGCAGCCACCTAACAAGGTCAAGCAGGTCTAGAATATAAATGGATCTTCAGGCACTTTGTTGTTGGCAGTTTGTTACAAATGTTAAATGGCCTTCTTATGATCTATTCTTAAACAGCAGGTAACATTTTAAATATCCAGTCAAAATCCATAAAGCCTTTCCACAAGCCCGTTGCACTATTCCTTTAGGTCAGTTCGAGAAATTACAAGAAAGTCTGGCTCTGTAATTTAGGGATTACCCAAGACTTCTAGACCCTGTCGAGAATGAGATAAGGGATTCTCACCTGGTTGTAAAATCCTAACCCAGACTGGCTGATTGTGGTGATGAAGACCTGCTTTCCACTTAGTCTCACTCTTTCCACAATCTCATCATGTCTGAGCGAATCCACTGACTCTCCATTGACTTCCAGCAGGATCTCTCCATCCTGCACACCTGCCCTCTCTGCTGGACTGCCGCTGTCCACCTCACGCAGAACATGATCTGTTGAATAAAACAAACCTAAACCTCAAAAAGGCAAGCAAGGTTCCCTTAAATTTGAGCTTGCACCATTTTCTTCCTCTCACAAGTGTTTCCCGATGGTGTCTTCTCCAGCCGGAGAAGAAATCCATATCCTTCTGGCCCAGAGATTAGGCGGAGCTTTCTGGCTCCGAAGGGTAGTTTGTTGGGCACAGCCATGGCGGGCAAAATGGGCATCTTCCTCTGCATGTAGATCTTCTCACTCTCACTGTCTATCACCAGGATTGTGATGCTATTTCCGCATTTTTTCATCTATGACAAAACGGAAACGATCAATTTTGAAATTATACTACTATACAGTATTTAAACATCATCTCACGTAGCACAAACCATTCGACTGAGGGCAGAGTGTGTAAGGTGGGACACCATTACTCCGTTCATCCACACCAGGTGATCTCCCTTGCGGACTCCAGCCTTTTCAGCCGCGCCACCTTTCACCAGGTTCACTGAGAAGCGACCTTTCTCTCCTTCGTTACAGACACAGGCAAATCAGCCAACCTCAACATAACAGCTATCTGATCTTGAACATTGGACCGGTGGTGATTGCCAGAAGATGACTTACCTTCCAAGGCAGTAAAGTTGATACCTAGACCTGAGCCAGGCTCCTTGGTGATGTGGCAGAGTCTGGGTGGCTTGCAGGGTTCTTCGTTGAGGGTCCTTGACAACAATCTGAGGTCCTGACCTCCTGCCACAGCCTGCTCATACTCCTCGCCGTCCAGCACCAACATGCATAACAGCTGTCCACTAAGCTTAATCTTCCTGGCAACCTAATAGATCAAGATATAAAGTACGATTTGCCTCAAGTCAAGAGTGAGTGTCCTCAGGAGAACGTGGTCTTACCTCAGCGTGGGGAACATCATCAACGTAGCAGTTGTTGACCTCTAGTAGTCTGTCTCCATCTCGAAGGCCACTGCGTGCTGCGATGCCCCCTTGCACCACGTTTCTAATCACGTGTCCATTACGATCTCTTTCCACCCGCAAGTTGAAGCCATAACTCTCCCCGTCTTCTCTTTTAAGAACACACATGCGTGGCCTGGGAATCCACACAGAGTCTGATTTAAAAGAGGAAAGAATGTTCAGTTTAAAAGGACAAGTCTTCTTTATGGTATGCTTTACAGCAGTTTGAAAAAAAAAAAAAAAAAAAAACCTTCATACCTGTGCAGTCTGTGATGATCATGGCAGGGTTATCAATTCCCTCTTTTGGATCAAATGTAAATTTTCTTTAGGACAAGAATGAATGAAATGTAGATGAAATGTCAAAGTCTTCCAGTTTACGGCAACCCTGAAATGTTCATGCTAAACCAAGTAATACTCTGCTTGCAGATATTGTAATAGGATGCAAAAAGTCTTCTTTCTGTTCAATCCTTTTTCTGGTTGTTACATTCTGTGAAAAGAACTAGTCAAATTGCCTGACTAAGCCATTTCCCTTTCAATTAATAATAACCCAATAAATCTTAAATAAGAGCTGGGCAGTAAATTAGTGTTCAGAATATATTATAACAAATGGAACAAACAAGAAAGGTGACTTACTCTGTCAACATGACGACTTCCAGCACACCATGAAAATCAAAGAACACATGAGATGAATGACTTTGGCTGCATGAAACTCACATTATAAAACTCCTTATCTGCACATCTCCTGATGAAAAGATAAGGGGATTTACATAATACAGTTTACCTTTTAAATTTTTAACCAGCACTTTCAAAATATAACAGTTTGCAATACTACATACACACACACACGCACACATACACACTCATTACACACACTCATTACGTATCAACCATGATATGATAATGCTGATGTAACTGCTGGACCATAAGGCTCTGGTTATGTCTACCTAATAGCAAAGCCTCATTCTTACACGACTGGTCATATCTAAGCTTTCACCAACATACATGGTGACTTTGACTAACAAGTCTAACTCCATAAAACTGGGATTGACTTTATTTCGTAGTCTTTGGTCTTTGTCCCTTCTAAACACCTGGAGAGATTGCAAATTATATACTCTGTTGGAGTAGCAATGTCCTAAAATATACCAGGAAATATCTGGATTTAGACTGGAGCTATGCTCTCCAGGTGGTGGGGTTAAACACCACCAGAACTAATTCATTCAGACAGGTGTCAGCACTGGCTCATACAGGGCGTTTTCTGCTTAACAACATCTGAGCCATTGTGCACTGAGCAAGGTCATTTCACTGTGGAACCATAAGCTTCTACGAATGCTATCTGGATTTTCTATGACACACCAACATGACACTGCATAATATTAAAATCAGTGGAAATTGATACAAGATTTTTATGTTGTTGTTTTTTTCTTTTTATGCAAATTAAAATATGAAAAGTGCAAAATGCATTTGCAGCAGCAGCCGTCTGAGTTTGTAAAAAAAAAGAAAAAAAAAGAAAAAATTCCACCCAGTTACAGTTGGAAGTCTTTCTGGATATGTCCCTGCATAGCTCTATTTTCAACCCCCCCCCCCAGTCTTTGCAAAACAGCTCAAGTTCAGTCAAATTACACAGAGACCATCTGTGAGCATCGATTTCAAAGTCTTCCTGCAGATTATCAATTAGATTAAAGCTGCAGTATATAACTTATAAAAGATGCTTTTTTTTATATATATATACTTATTAAAATTATCATCATTTCATGAGAGTAAGTCAGATAATCTGTGAAAAATCAAGCTTCTCTGCCTTCTCTCAGTGCTCCCATTATTAATTGCAGAATACACCACTCAGTCAGAAACAACCAATCAGAGCCAGGGGGAAGGTCTTAGCGCTGCTAATCACTTCAGTGCTCACTGTCTCCCCTGGCTCCATGCAGCGTTACAGCTGGTTCAACACAACATAGTTTGTTATCAATGCTAAGGCTAGGTAGCATGGCCATCGATGATGACCGTTTTCCTGGAACGGTAAGTTGCTTCTCCACCATTAACACATTGAGCAACATTGATTGACAGCGCTAAAACCCTCCTCCTGGATCTGATTGGACGTTTTTTCACCAGGAGTGGTGCATTTCTTCAGCCTAATATTAGTTTTCTCTTTTTAATAAATTTGCAAAAAACTTCAAAAACTTTGCTCCACATTCTCACACAATGGAGTACTTGTGTGAAGAATCTTAATGAAAAGATTCATTTAATATAATTTGGAATAAGGCTGTATCAGCTAGTTAGTCAGTCAAGTTTAATTGGTTATCACACTTCAGTAACGAGACAGTTCAAAGTACTTTAGATCATAAAACACAAGAATAAAAAGTCATAAAAACAACATGCAACCAAATAAACTTTACATTTTGACAAGTACCATCATCAGAATTGTACACATCAAATATGTTAGTCAATGTTCAATTTATTATGGTTCAAAAGGTGGGTGCCTTGATTTAAAGGAATTCTGTATTTCTGCTGTTATGTAGTTTTCTGGAAGTTTATTCCAGATTTGTGGTGCATAGAAGCTGCTTCTCCACATTTGGTTCTGGTTCAAGGGATGCAGAGCAGACCAGACCCAGAAGACCTGAGTGGTCTGGAGGGTTGATACAACAACAGAACATATTTGCTGTATAGTGGTGCTAAACCATTCAGCTATGTATAAACTAACAACAGTATTTTAAAATCTATCCTCTGAGCTACAGGGAGCCAGGATTTTGAAAGGAATGATGCTCTTTATCTGCCCAATTTTAATGAGAACGCGAGCAGCAGCGTTCTGGACCAAGCTGTTTGTTTTGTGATGAGGACGATATGTTCAGGGAATGTACGGCGTTATTTTCCCACCACACACAAAGTTTTGCATGTTGGCCAAAATATTTGAAAATCGTTTCTGAACAGAACATACAGAACGTGTATGCTGTGTCATCCAGACTTGGGTTGCTCTTTTGACATTTTACAGTTGCTCCTTGATCCTTTTGAGCTTTCATGGAATAACTGGAATTTACACTGAGATGAAACTACTCACATTCACTAATTAATTGACTTTTTAAGACAGTTGATTGCCTGAGATTCAATTTAGGGGTATCCAGACTAGAAGTACTGTATATTAATCTTAGGTAATCCACCATGTTTTACGGTTGTTTTGTTTGTCACATAAAAATTCCCGTAAAGAGCATTAAAGCTTGTTCCTGCATTGTGACAAAATTGGTAACAGTTGGTTCAAATACTGTTGCGAGGTGCTGCGGACATTTGTATTTGTCTTCCAGATGAAAGGAGATGATATGAAAATGCCAGCAGTGTCACACTGAGCTGTCACTGTGGCCTTATCTATCAGTCCAACATGGTGTTGAAACAAAATTTCTGCCTTCCTGACAGAGCTAAGAGTTTCGAATGCTAAACAATGTTTGGCTCTTTCAGCAGATCAGTGTCACTCCCCTCAGGCACCTCTGGACAGCTAATGGGTCACTGTTTGCTTTTCCTCTCATAAACCTCTTTTTCAATCCTTATGTAAGGGGGAAGCCCAAATACAATGATAGCTAATAATGTGCACAGCTGGGGAGTTTGTGCTTTAAATAGGTATCACTTAAAAAACAAAAGTCCAATTAGCAACGTGTAAAAATATTTTTTCGGCAACTGTGAATGTAATCAGTCAATCAAGTGAAACTATGTTCTTTTTCAAGGCATTATTCCTGTGCAGCACAATCAGAATAATGGGGAAACGAGCAAAAAGAACGCTGCCTGGTGAACATAAAGGGGGGTATGAAAAAAAAAATTAACAAACCGGATAGACATAAATGGAATTATTGATACAGTAAAGCCACAAGACAAGCATGTAAGAACACCAAATAAACTCACGCCTTACCTTCACCTGAGCTCATGCTGTGCTTCTGTCACGTCAGGTCAGCAAACCCTCACCGAGAGACGGACCTTTGTGGTTGTATGTGCAGAGACTCCTCCCTCTGAGGGTTACTGTTTAATCAGACTGGGACGTTTTGAGCACACATGTCAGTGTCACATTGTTCTGTAGACAAAACGCACCGGACGCTTCAGGGAAAGTTACAGATCATTGTTCTGCCGCAGTTACAGAATTACAACCCAGAGTGGCTGTCAGGGTCAGGGCCTGTCTGCTGCCTTCATGATGTTGATTTTTCACAAACGTTCTCTAGCAAACATCTGAGGCCTTGAATAGGCCCGGAACTGTTCAATTTAGTCTAGGATTAAATTACAAAAAAAGTGGATTGTAGTATCTGCTTCCAGTTTTGCGTCAAGATATGTACAGGAAATGATCTAAACTGTCTCGAATCTCATTTTTGCGTCGAGACGGGAGAAGGATAAAACGCAACGTAAGCCTAGAACTGTTGAAGCGTGAATAAAGATCCTGACACAGAAAGAAAACAATAAACAATATGTTGGTTTATTATCAGCTTAAGTGGGACATAACTTGGCCCAGAAACATCAAACTTTCCCTGGAACATTTTGAGGTCAAAGAAAACACATTCTTTGTGAAAGAGGGTTACAGCTGGCACAAGCAGCCTCCTCATTTCACTGAGCACGAGTTGTTTCCTAGTGGATTCATTCTGTTGCTGATCAGACAATCAAACATGTAACCAACAGAAGCCACAGCGAAAGAAAACGTGAATGGCTACAAAAAGAAAAGTAAAGAAAACGTGTTTTCTCTGTAGCTTGCAAAGGGATACTAAGCCAAATGTTAATGAATGTGTAAATATAAGCTGTAAAAATATCTTTAAAACCCTAAATTCCTAATTTTTTTGTTCAAGAGTTTATGAAGATGCATAAAAATTAACTTAAACTGAATTTATTTGAATTGAATATTGATATAGTAAAGTTTGTTGTTTTTTTTAATGAAAAACATCATTTGTGACTATATCACTTTTGTAAAACTTGACCAAATTATTTCACATGGCAGAGCATTTTATATAAAAATCATTGTCTTTAAAAATAGTAATAAAAGTTACAAGTTCACAGAGATGGGTCTTTGATGGTCAACAGCACAGTACAGACAATGATATGGTCTAATTTAAATTGGGAAGTGTACTTTATACTGTAGAATTAGAAGTTAGTATTTTTGTTGAAAATTCTTCATTTAAGGTTGATTAATTCATCCCGCCACAAGATGGCACCAAACTCCAAACTAAGTCTGGTCATCGGTGACACGATTGCGTTTCTCTCTGTATAAATTACTTGAATATATTTGAAGTTGATTAAACTATGTTTTCTATTTCTTGGCTAAAGTGTATGTTTATTAAAGGCAAGCTGCTAACACATAAAATATTCATTTAGCCTGAACATGCAGCTGTAGCCACATGCTAATGATTTTCGAGCCTGTTTCTGTTCGTCGGTAGTTTCAGATTGACTAGTTTCAGATTTTACATCAAAATTCCATGTTTATATTGGACCTTCTCAACTCTGACATTAATCCCCTCTGCCAAACTGTATTTCTGTATGCTTCAGAGTTGAACAGGGCCACATACACATAGTCAATTAGTAACTTCCCTTCAACCAGGATTCAAAGGTTAAGCTATATTGGGCTGCATATGACTGAAGAGGAATGGTACAATATACCGGAAGTTCAAAAAGATTGATTTGAACATTTGGCTATCCTCAATATGTTTTGGCAATGACAAAAGTGTTGAGTGTTTTAGACTTGATCATTTTGATGTTACCATTTTTCTATACAGAAGAATAATAAAAATGTTACATAAGATTTAAAGACTTTTATTTGTAACCCCATCCATTCTTGTCTTATTGGTGTGAGTTATTTCTTGGCTTCTGTCTCCATCTGCTTTTAAAGAGATGACCCTGTGTTTTTTCTTGAGACATCACCTTTGCGCTTTTCCCTGGTGACACAGCGTTCCATCATGCTTCAAAATACACATTATAACCACGTGAATTGAAAAACTGATATTTGAGGACATTTTGGTCCCAGTACTTCTTCATGGTATTATTTCTGGGCACCCCAGACGTGCATTGCAGGCAGGTGCTTCAGTGTTGGTAGAATGCAAGAATCAAAGTGTAATCTACAGTAAAAGGGAGGATTTATCAGAGATCAGTCTTCTGATGCTCATCCTTGAACTCTGTAGAATTTCAGTCTGTCCTTGAGGTTTTATTGGACAAAAGTGAGTCCTTTACTACCCATCTTGTCACGAGACGGTAGTCTAAAAGTCTCTGACTCAATGTGCATACAGATACTGTCTCTGCTGAGTGTCAACACTAAGCTAGAGCAAGTTTTGTTTATTTGTCCAGCCATGGCAAATCATATGGAGAAGCTTATTGCCCACATGTGGCAGTGCAGTTTTGCACTAAGATATCCAAAGAATGTCTTCTAATGCTTAGTTGACTTTATTCTTAATCACGACTGTATCTGGAATCAAAGTAGCCAGCAGCAACCCCAGGTAGACAGACACCAGACTACCACCCTACAGAGTAGCCATATGACATAGAGGCAAGTGGGCAGCAAAGCACACCCCCAGGCCTGTGAGGCACAGAGAGAAACACTGGGTACTAAATCCCCCATAACCGTCTCTGGCAGTCCACAACAGCCAGTACTCAGAGAGATCAAGGAAGGAAAGTCACCGTGCCATCCTACATGATCGGCCAGGCCCGGGGAGGTCTACAGACCAGTAACCTCACCGTGCCAGCTCACAGCCAACTTTTAACATGCCCAATAGCCACAGGCCTCAAGCCAGGAACCACCTATGCTTCAACATGGCATAAGCTCCCAGGAACAAAAAAGGGCCATGCTCCCCAACACACTCCCCCCTCACAACACTGGAGCATGCTTTTTCACTTAGCTAGGTCATTGTACCTGGCAATGACAGCATGTAGGCTAGTGTGTACTTAACAAAAATGACAAAAGTGAAAAAGTATCTGGGTGAATGTGTAGATTTACAGACAACTTTAATGACTAAATAATCAACATTCCTCTAATTATGGTCAGTGGAAAAGCAGCCAACCTTCCAAATCCAGTCCAAAAGCCAAGAGAACTAATCACAACAATTTTAAAATACTACAAGTAAGTCCTGCTCAATGAAAAATACAATATAAAGAAGTGTAGAGTGACTTGTGGCGACTCTATACAGTATTGCAATATCTTTCTAACATTTGCACAATGGAAGAGATGATAGATCTTCCCCAATTAACTTGAATCTGTAAGATGACAGACAAAAAAGAACTGGAAAAAAAGGTTGGCCTTTTTGCTTAATCTGAACCTTCTTAACAGGGAAGAAATGGATGTGAAAAAGAGAGAGTAAGGGGATAAAACAGAGAACAGAGGACCCATTAGGGCTTTTTTCATTCTTGGCAGTCCCACTCAGTCATCCTTGGTGGTATCCTCTCAGCCAAAGGAAGATGCAGAGCTCCCATCTGTGCTTTAATCCTGGCCAAAGCACAGTGGAGTACTGTGGCAGCCAAAAGTCTGTATAGTTACTACTGGATATAATTCACAGGATTTGCTGCCCATCTATCAGATCTAAGCCTGGCTACACATTGACCTTAAGGACAGAGACTATAAAACTTCAACTGCACCTCTCGTTTTTATTAAACTTGAAGTTAAAACCTGCCAAAGGAAGCTAGTGCAGCTTTCTCGTAGAGAGACCGAAGGTGACACACATTGGTTCTCTGTGAGTGTCTGTGTCTGCCAGTTTCCTTGGCCTGTGAATCCATGGCAACAGCAGCATGAATGGGCCATTTGGGGCAGCCTTCACTGGACGCTGCATCTGAATCACACTCATTTAATGGGTTGAATAAAAAGCTTATGCACAGGTGATGATAAGGTGAATTACAATATAAGGCTTGGGTACAGGGGGGAAAGATGAGTCATGACTAACGTTTTTATTTCAGGATTTCAGTCCCTTGGCTAGAAGATGCAAAAAGATCAGAGGACATATATTTAGATGATGTAGATATTTTTTCGTCCACTAATAAGTCATCTTTAATTTCAAGTATTATTGCCAGTGTTGTCATGGCTGATAAGTCTCTTTGACATCAAATGAAGAATTGGAACACCACCTAGTGTATGGAGTGGCAGATCAAAGTTGCAGTCCTCTTTTTAAGTAGGGGGCTTGGAGAGTATGTTTCAACTTGGCATAGAAAGTAGAGCAGCTCTTTACCCTGATGAGTTTTGTTGTTGTTTTCCTTGTACTTTCTAGATGTGGAGAATGCTTACTACTATGCAAGCCGAAATATTTTGTGATGGACTCTGCAAGCTTGTCAACTGCACTGTTTGCTGTGCTCGTGGTCTTGACATGAAGCTTGTCTGGTTTGGTAAATTTGGGGTTCCAAATACATACAAGATTCTGGATGAAAACTACTGAAGTTATCTTCTTCCACAGAATGACTCGATTCAGCTTTAAAAATAAGATTTTTTAGAAAGGTCTGTTATCTGGGAGGAGCTCAAAGTAGAACCACTGCTGTTTCACATCGAAAAGATTCGGATTCAGCTCAGGTGGTCTGGACATCATATGAAAGGGCCTTCTGCTCTTACCTGTAGAGAGCGTGTCCCATGAGGAAAAGTAAGCATTTTTGTCGAATTGCAGAACTGAGATACTGAGATACATAAGATACTTTATTAAGTTCTTATCATAAAATCTGCAGGGTATGTTTTGTGTTGATTTTTGCTCAAAAATGCTTGCTGACCTTTCTGACCTCTGTTGATGCCAGTGCTGAAATACCACAAATGTAGTTGTCAACCACACACAGATGACAAATACCATGTACTCACTTTCCTGCAAACTCTACTTTTTCAGAAGTCACGACTGCTGGGTCATCAAAATAAGATCTCTACGAATGGATCTCAGCAGTCAGTTATACATTGTGTAACACTGTCACATCCTCTGCCAAGAAAAATTGTGGATGTAAAAAAGGGAAACGAGTACTACCAAGTCTCACTCCACCTTACAGATATAGCATGTTTGTGTTCAAACATTTAAAGCAGTAGCAAAACATTTTTAGTGAAGGTGACGTCCATCTATGTAGACCAAAGGTAATTTTCTGCACTTGCACATGGATCTATATTTAATAATTGGACAGTGTGAGATAATATTTTGCACATTAAGCATTTCTTCAAAGTGAACCACTTTGTTGTTTTTAAGCCCAAAATGCATCTGCGTAGAAAAGAAAATGCCTAACACCTGGTTCAAAAAAGTTGCACGTCTTGTTTGGGTTTGACTGATTTGATTGGCTATAATCCTACACACCGCGTAGTAATGACGTTAATTTACAAAGACGAATGATGTGGCAAAAATCAAAGGGCGAATAGAAAAAAATAGTTCCACTTTTGCGTCTATAATCGCATACTAAAGCAATAAAGTCCAACTTTTCTGCTTTTAGATTTTAACACAACGATGTTTACTGTGGATAAGTAAAAATATAATTTAAAATATTATTTAGTTAGAGCATAATGCACTTTTTAAAGAAGTGTGACACGGTATTCATCCGCCTCGTCGACTGCACTTTCATTTCCGGGATGTTTTCTCTGCTGACCAACCTCCATCGCCATTGCAGGTCCAGGGAGTCGGTGTAGTGGCAGTCGGTAATTAGCCGGGGAAACACCTCAACCGAAAGCTGACGGGACGAATGAAAAGTATCCTCACACCGGCAACACACTCTGCGGAAGGTTTTGAATCATTTGAGAAGTGGGTTTTAGAGTAGAGCCTCCCTGGCTGTCCGGCTAGGACCTGTGAGAAGCAGCAGCCTTAGTTTGTTAGCATTAGAAGAAATCGGAGGAGGGTGACAGGGGAACCGCCATGGCTCAGATCCTTCCTATTCGCTTTCAGGAGCATCTACAGGTACGTGGAGAAACTAATGAATGACATGCTTGTTTAGCGAAGTTTGTCTGTCTTTATCCCCTATAACGTGATAAACTGTGGTTTCAGAGACTTTCTGAACTGAAGTTTGAGATTGCTAGCAGGCTAAGGTAGCTTTCGAGAGCTATGCTAACTAGCTTGACAGGGTGGATGACGTTTATCTGAACTAGCATCTAGCAAGCTTGCTAACACACCGAGTAGACGCACTTGCTCTTAATTCAACCAAGAGTCTCTGATATAACGGCATAACTCTTTAAAAAATTTAATTGTGACAGTTTCAAACTTTTCTCCAAAGTTTTTTTTCGACGACTTATACGTCCTTGACGGCATTATTGGATGGCAGCAATGGTTAGAGTACACACAGATGTAATTTTTAGCTGTCAATCATAAATCTTTTCCAGTGTTATAGACCTAGGTGTTGCATAATTATTTTATGATCTTAATTAACATAATTAGCTGCACGTTTGCTTGTGTTAAACACTGTGAAGGCGGGGAAGGTAAAATCTAAGTGAACTCATTTTTACTCGAGTAATTTTATTCGAAAGAGTCGTGGTTCAGAAGCATATTATCATGGCCAGTTGTAGAATGGGTCATGTGGTATCGGACTATTCAAGTCAGGTGTATTGTCCATGTTGGCTGAGGCCGGTGGACCCACCGAGCCTTTTGAGTCAAACCGCTTAAAAAAAATCAGTGAAACAAACTACCATGTCGGGTTTACTCGAAGTAAAAAGTAGCTACATTTCTTTGTGGTTCTGAAGTTTCTTGTGAGGTTAATCATATCTCCTGTTTTAAAAGGCCACACCTTTACCATCACCTGATTATAGCAAGTTGTCGGTAAAGGTATCAAAATAAGGCAGCAATATGCTGTTTTTCTAGATTTAAAACATTAGGAATTAAAGTTTTTCAATCAAGATTAATGGGTACTGCATCTACTTGTTAAACTAGTTTTACACTTCAGCTTTATAGAATCAGAATGGGGAGCTGTCAGCTGAAGTATGAACTTGAACTACACAAACATTATATAGGCACTGCAACCCCCTTCACTGTCTGTACATCATTGACCCTTGAGAAAAGGTCAAGGTTAGGCACAGCCCCTCTTTAAAAAAAACAAACATTTGTCATCCCTTCTTTCCACAAAAAACTGATGCAGATGATGATTCCCATGGGAAGTTTAGGATAAATTACTGTTGCTTTTCAGTGCATTTGCATGTTACATATGTTGGGGCTTGCTTAAATAGTAACTGAAATGTCTTCCTAAAAACAAGTGAAGTGTAAAGTATTCATCTTAGCTATTATCACAGCTTTTGATGAGTTAATATGTGGGCCTGTCACAGGAGGCTTTATGGAGGCTGGGCTTCACAAAGCTGTGCAGAGAGCTTTTGTATTCAGTTACAATGGGGGGGAAAAAAATTCTAGAATAATTTTTCACTTGTTTAAAAAGCACTTTGATTGCAGGAGGGGAGATGAACATAAAATTACTTTACAGATTAATCTGCAGCACTGCTCTGATGCTGCTTTCCTCTTGAATTGTTCTGTTTTGGAAACCATCAATTTTGATTTCCTTTCAGATTAAGATAACAATACTTTCTCATGAAACTGAAAGTTGCTTAGTTATATTTTTCCTCCCGATTTGAATCGTAAATAGTTCATTCATTGCCTTTTGCTACTTCCCAGTTGGTTTGTGATTTTCTTACACTTTCCCTGATTATCATGTTTGTGTCTCAAAGCATTTTCTCGTGACAAATCGGCTCCCAGGAGATCATTGGTAGTCATCACTAATGCATGATATGCATATGCTATTTCATACATGTTTCAAAACTTTCATTTTAGCTGGGGTTGCTGTGAAAGGAAAAGTGTCCTCAAATGTCCACTACCCTTTTTTTTTTTTTTTTTTTTTTTGTCTGAATTTTTAGTAATGTTAAAGATGGTTCTCATTATTTTAAGTATTTTTGCATGTTGGTTTGTTAGGAGATACAGTTGGTTAACCCTTTATTTCACCAGGCAAAACACTTAATTTCTTGTCTGAAAATGTTAAAACACTGAAAAGGAACAAAAAACAACTTTGTTTTGCAGAATACATTCATTTTGCAAAACTATTAAATACTATATTTTTTGTCAAAAATGGCATGTTTAATGGTATTTAAAAATAAGGATATGTACTGAAACTGAGTAATCCCACTTGAAAGTAGCTGTTTGATCCTCTTAATGTATGTAAATGCACAGTATGCAGACAGGAATATTTCTGGTAACTTTCTTTTATAATTTTTGGATTTAAAATGCAGTGATGCTTATCTGCATAAATCTATTAACAGAATATTACTATTTTTCTTGCATCTGATTTCAAGGTACTGAATATGAACTTCACTGTGGACTTAAAGTTTATTTTTTAAAAAAAATAATTGAGAAGTGAGTTTGAACAGTTAAATATCACTTTGAAACTTGAAGAAATTTCTGTGTCCTTATTGGTGAAGTCCTGGAGAAAGGAATCATCTTTACTTGAAGAGATTTAATGAGAAATAATAAGCATCTCATGTTAACATTTCGGAGTGTTTGGAGCTCACTGGTATATTGAGATAAATGCTGATTTCTTAGCTTTAGCACAGAAAGTCTCAGTCAGCAAAAACTGTTCTTTGGCGACTCTCTATCTCCCGTTTCCTGCCGTCTGTTACTCTCCTTCAAACTCGGCAAGCATGTGCCTATTGTCATCCGGCCAACATGCATAGCTTGCACTTTTATAAATCATCCATTTTTATATATTATATGCCAGATTGAAGTTAAAGACGTTTAATTGGTGGGGTGTCGTTTTAATTGGTATCTTTTAGCTTTATGCTGCTCACAAGACTTTTTTTTTTTTTTTCCCCCATTGTTATCCTAGTGGTAAGAAAAGTTACCTGTAATGTTGCACATGTTGGATCTTTCATTGAGTAGTGTTTAATTTTTTTACAAGGTTGTGCAGGACAGGATTATTTGTAGGTAAAAGGTTGGGATAGAAAGATACTTAACATTAGGAAAATTAAGAGAAGTGTTCAATGAGTGTTTACAGCCACCAAGGACAGCATGGAGTCTATATGAAGTTAGGACCGGTTTTTAAGTGTTGTTCCCTCTGTTTTGTTCTCAAATCTCTACAAACAGTAGTTTATTCCCATTTTGTCATGGGAACAAAATGGCCATTGCAAAAAAAATTCCCATATTCCAAGCATTTACTCAGCAGGATTTGAAAAGTTGGGTTTCCTATTCAAGAGAAAACAACAATATGTTTTTGTGTCAGGAAGAGACAAATCTGTCCAGTTCCCACATTAAAAAAGCCTATAATTACAAGTTGCATTAACATTACTTTTCTGTGCTTAAATCAGAGTTTATAAGTATACACAGTAATTTGTTTACAAAAGTTGTTTTTTATTTCCACACAAGTAGACAACACGAGTTCACAAGTATGTTTGTCTGAAAATCTAACCTGCTGCTTGAACTTCTTTATATTTAAGCCACTGGGAGATCTGCTAGTTTGTTGTACCAAGTGTTTATAATGTCCCATTACAAATGTCAGCGTTGCACTTTGAACAATGCTTGTAAATGACCAGCTGATAACTCGTGACAGGCTGAGGATGCTGATTTGCTGAACACTTGACATTCTTCAGGACTTGCCTAAATGTTGTTGGAGATAAAGGAAATGGCTCTTTTCAAGCCACCTCTCTGAAAAAACTGACCTGAAGTGGAGTTTAAAGCACGTGTTTTCCTTCCTACTTGTCACCTGACTTCATCTGACACTAAAGGTAGCTCTTTACTCTTGTGTCTGGCTGGTCACGTCCCCTCAACAGCTCACCATAGAGAAGGCATTACTATGCAGCTTTTTCTTTCTTTTTTTTTTTTCTAGCTTCTGAGTCCCTAGCTTCCTGTTGTAGTACATTGCACTGAACTGCTGCAAGCCACATAGTGTATCCTTTCCTGCCCTTCCTTGAACTTTACATGTTTGAAACATTAACAAAGCTCTTTTATGCTGAGCAGTACTGTCATAAGTATCACAATTAAGTCGTGTGTATATATAGAATCTCAACTCCAGTTTCAAAGAGATCTTCAGTAGTGGCTGATTTCATCTTGTTACAGTTGCCAATTTAAACTCTTTAGTGTCTTATACTAGGTTAATGAGTATTCCTTGTAGAGTAAGTAGATCATTACCTTCATTTGGCTATTTTCTTCAGACTGCCAACATTTGCTCATTAATCATATTCTGTAAGACATTCAGCAGAAGGGTGATTTCTCTTCCTAAAACAAAAGTATAAAATATCAAAAACAAAATGGCCTATATCATCATATCATCCAAGATCTGAATGAACAGCTGACACGCCTCTGTAGAACATGCAAGCTTCTCATCTTTTTACACTTTGTCTTCACTGACCCAAGTTGAAATTCACTGATACTGTAAATAGCTGGGGTGCACCGGACTGAATTTAAATTTTTTTGACAATTGGCTGATTTGAAACCGCTTCTATCCACATATCTTATCTACCGTCGCAAAGGTCTGAAAATCAGCCACTGTCCTTTCACTGCCATGAAAGGTTTGACTGACTGATCCGGCCAGCAGGTCACGTCTCCATTTGCCCAGTTAACAGTAGGGCTGCACCGACTGAGCAAAAGACAGTGGTCGATTCTTAGACCTTTACCAAACTAGATAAGATTGGCTTCATATGTAAAAATCAGCCGATCACCGATCTCCCAAAATTAAGGAAATCGGCACATATAAATCGGCCGGGCGATAAATCGGTGCACCCCTAGTTAACAGTAGTCGCTAGGGGTGCACCAATTGCAGTTCTCTGGCTGAACTCTGATTATCACCCTTGCAAAAGCCAGATCTGCTGATTCTGATTTTGGCTGATTTTTATTTAGTTTTTGGGGATCTGAAATATTGCTAAATATAGCAAGAAAGCCTCTGAGTTGGCTACAGTGGAGTGACTTTGTTGCTATAAATTCAGACTCTTTTGATGTTGGCTATAAAAAAAAAGTCTGTCAACTAAAATGGGAATCAGCAGGTCAGGCTTTGCAAATGGTGCAACTTTAGTTTTTGGTGTTGGGACTTTCACTCAGAAATTAGTTGTTGCCATCCTGTAATCCAGGATGTCTGACTGATTTTCCAGATGCTCTTATTGCCTGATGACGGTGTGAGACTTTCTATGAACTTGAACTAGTCTGATGCATGACTGCAGGAGAAAATTTGTTCTATTGCTAATATTTCACCGTTTTGTTATTTCAGCTCCCATCTTGTTGTGGTACACAAGGTTTTCTTTTTTTCTTTTACAGTGTATCTAACATGGAGGGTAGGAATGTTTGAATAGTTAGCCGCTGTAAATTTTCCCTGATAACAGGAGGAAGTGCACAGACCGTTTTCATTTCCTTATCCAGAAGTTTTCTTAAACTGATTTTTTTATTGCTGGATCATAGATATTTAAAAAAGTTAGGCAGCTTTTTTTTTTTTTTTTTTCTTTTTAATACCGACATGTTTCTGCTTAAAGTGATCAGCTGGGACCTTTGAAAGTCCCAGCTGAAAGTTGGAACTTTAACTCGGTCTCTGACCCCGTTGACAGGACTCTACATGGTTTATTGGCTCCTGGAAAAAAAATGCAAATTTCAAGTGTAACACTTGAGTTTTTTAAAAAGAAAGAAATGCATCAAGCTAATTCTTCAGTTGGGAACAACCTTTTAAAATTTAGTCTAACCTGGTTGATTACAAACAAATACAAGATTTGAACTTTTCTTCAGTAAATGGAAAGGAAGTGAGCTAATGGTATCACATCTACAAACTCTTCCATGTGAAAACACCAGCGGAAGCGAATGAGTTCATTCAAAACTTTGAGTGGAATAAAATTCATCTAAAACGGCTTAAGCTTAAACTTTTAATAAGGAACTGTTCCTTTATGAAACCTGGGTGAGATGATGGATGGTTTCACAAGTTTGAAGTTATCAAAACAACTTTTGATGCAAGAAGAAGGTAATTATCTTTTGTCTATAATATAGGATGGCTTTGTCACTTTACTGAAATATGAAATCCTATTGTGGAATGTTTTTTTTTATTTTTTTATTTTTTTTTTATTTTTTTAAATACCATTATTTTGAAAGGAAATTCTTAACAGATGTAGTAAAGAGTCAAATCTATGACCCTGTACACATGGTGAGACTGTCAATGCAGAAGTAAGTCTTAGGAGTCATCGGGATGCTCTGTTTACCTACGATAAAAAAATTTGCTTTGAGTCATTCTGCTGTGAAACTGAATAGTGCAAGAAATAATCTAGGTTTACCAGAAAGCCCAGAAATGGCCTTAAATCTTTTGCCCCTGTAAGCAGAGAGGCATCAGGTCCTCTTTATGAAGTTTGTCATTTGCCTTTATCCACATCCCTGATCCTACACTACTTGTGTATTACTCATTAACCTCAGGTTCTCCTTTTTCTGTCTCGTCTTCCCCAGTGATTTGCACACTTGGCTACTTGTGAACATGCCTCAAGCTGCTGCACAGATTTTATGCACATTTTCTTCTGTTTTGCTAGATGTTATTGAACCAGCTTGTGTGTTCTAAAGCATCTCATTTCAGTTTCTTTAATCACAAATGTCAATAAATTGGATGCATACATAGAATTTCTGAACATTGATGGAACATAAAGCAAATGGAAGTTAAAAGGCAGGAATACTTTGATACAAATGGGCAAGGGTGAATTTAAATGTGTATTGCTCTGTGCACACATGGCAAAAAACGGATGCTAATGGTACCCAATCATGGTGATGGTACTTGGTGGAGTTATTTTTGTCTCTTGTGGGGTTTAAAAACTTATTGTACAACTATGGCATCCCAAGTTTAGTTCATTTTCAGACATTTCTTGGGTAATTGCCAGCTTCTCGTCAACACTTGTGCAAGGCTAGTTGCTCTTGTTTTAATCTGTTTATTGAGCAATTCTTAGTTGTTTCAATTATTGTCTTGAGTCGCTGCACCTGAGCTAGAAACGACTGCGGCAAGGCAGAGACAGGCCAGACTGGCTGACTAAATGGTTTTCCACATTAGCTGAAGCGCCACAGGTTTGACCTGCTTTCACCCAAATTCCTGTTGATTGAAGTCACGGCTGTTTTCGACCACAGCGGTTCACCAAATGTTTTCGTAGGAAGCCAGTCCACTAGACTAAACCCTGGTCTTGTCGGATTCCCATCTGTGCATTATTTTCCCAATCATTGTGATGGTACCGTCCTGGCCTTTCCTGTTTTACAAGTGCTTTTCTTTGTGAATGAACTTCCTGCTAAACTCAACTAGAATTTTTTTTTATTTTGTAGCAGTCTGGACTTTGATCACATTGGTGTTGAATGCATTTGGTTTAAAAAGAGGGGAGAGGAAAACTCTGCTTCAGAATATTTCTGTTCATATCTGCTTGTACCGCTGTGGGTTGGCGAACTGCAGCGTCACTGAGAAAACCAGGTTACACTCTGAAAGAATGTGGGTGGGGCAGGGCTGTGGGAAGGGTGTATCCCGTCATTGATAAACGTCGTCACCATTTCGTTGAGCAGTTCCTGGAAAAGTGCCTGCCTGTTGACTAGCTTTGAATGATAGCAGCTTGCCAACTGTAATACAAATGCCAATTTCAATTTGGCAAATTGGAGTTAAATGGCTTCAGCCCCAGAATTTCCTCCCAAAAAGGATTCCTGTGGCCTTTATAAATACTATTACCAGAAATTATACTTTTTTCCCCAAATGCTGCAAAGAATGAACCATTCCTGTAATTCTTTTCCAAACACGCATCCGTTAGGTACTCGGAGAAGTTGTACGAATGCGGTGTTACTCATTGGTTGCACAACGAGAGGAAGTTGCAACAACACAACCTGCTATATGGGAAGTGTTTTCTGGTGGTTTCATTTCCTCTTGATTTGAAATCATAATATCGATGTCATAAACAGTCGGTTCATTGGAAAAGGAAGAAAGCATGAGTAGTGGCTGAACTTGTGCATGGTTTTGTGGTGCATCGTAGGGCTGCAGAGTAGACTTGTTACAACATCCTCATGTTGGTCCTTAATGTTGCAACATCCTTAATGGGGAAAAAACTGTTTGCAATGCAGTATTTATGATCGTTGAATTCAAAGTTTCCTGCCTAATATTCTTTGTGTGTTCGATGAAGACTCGGTTCGGATGTTCACAGCCGGTGGTGGTGGAAGCAACAGAGACGGAAAGCATTGCAATGAGATGAGACGGCGAGAAGTGAGGGAAAATGTGTTGGTCGCAAAAGCTATTGCAATATTTCACAGTAAAATGGCAAACCACACATTAATCTATTAGCACTTGAGCATACTTGTTTTATCATTTAGTGCACACCTTTCTGTTCTGGTCTGCCTCACAGGTACTGCTTTTTTTGTGAGGCAAACAGAAATCCTCCTTATCAAACATTCAGATTCTTTTAAAGGAGAGATCAAGAAAGCAGCGTCAAGGATTTGCTTTGCAATATAATAAACACAGTAGGGCTGAAACGATTAATTGAAATTGTCAGCTAATTAATCAATCGTTAACTGGTGTGTACAGACTCCAAAAAAAGGAAATTTGTTGAGAAAAAATGCCTTCTTTCAGAGCAGTAATTGAGCCAAAACTGTACAATATAAATGCATTGTTGCATTCCATTGTCTTTGTTTTACCCAAAACTCCTCAGTTGGCTTTACCTGGTTCAAAGTCACTAAAAGAGTGTCATGTTGCATTTTAGGCAATAAATATTTTTATGTAAAAGTTTTGTTTATTTGCATCTTTAATGTTGTATAAAAAAGGGCTCAAGTTAAAACTTTTAAACAAAAAAATCTAATAAAATAGTTAGTTGCAGCCTTTTTCTAAAAAAACAAAACGTGGCAATAGATTGGTTATCTATGCTCTAAATTAAAATAAGTCAAAAATAAAGTCTTGACGTGTTTTACTCAAGCCTTCAGTTATAGGTTCTCATTTTTTTTTTCTTCCCCAAAAACAGTGTCCTCTATTATTGTGACTTAAACGGTATAATGGAGGATTATAGATCATAACATCTGTAATATTTTGCAGAAGCACATTGTGTGTGTGGAGCTGAGTTGTCTAGAGAAATTTCCTAACCTACTATTGAGCATTTTTGTTCAGTCTTGTGACTTTTCCTTTTCTGCCCCAGCTCCAAAATTTGGGAATCAATCCAGCCAACATAGGCTTCAGCACCCTGACCATGGAGTCTGACAAATTCATCTGCATCCGGGAGAAAGTGGGGGAGCAGGCCCAGGTTGTGATCATTGACATGGCCGACCCCAATACTCCGATCCGGAGGCCCATCTCAGCCGACAGCGCCATCATGAACCCCGCCAGTAAGGTCATCGCACTTAAAGGTACGGCGCTTGTAAATATGCAGATCTCTGCTGCTTTAGAGAGACACGTTCTGCCAGGATTTAAGGATGGATTTCTAATGTTGCTATTTTTTTTTTAAACTGCATTAAAACTTATGTTGAATGTGAAGTTATTGGTTTTATGTTTTCAGAGCATGTTTAGTTTATTCATTGAGCTCTGTACACATGCAGCTACTTCAGTTTTCTGTCATTAAATATGGTTTATTGGCCATTGTTTTTTTTAAAAACACTAAACATTTCTCATGAAGACTAAATTAGCATATTTTGTTTTTGTCCAGCTGCTATGATTGCTTTGACTTTTTTTGTTTTGTCTTTTTGTATGTTCATTTTTTTTCTTACTGCTTTCTTATGTTTGCAGACGGTGAGTTGAAATTTCAATACTTACTGTGGAAGAGAAATCCTGTTTAAAGACAAGTAATTCTGAGCAAACCAAACCTGTCTAATATATTTTTAAATATTAAAGCACAAATGCCATTGGAGGACATTTCTGCCAATTTTTAAACCTTTAATCCAGGTTTGCTCATTGTCTGTCACCTTCAGCAAAAATTATTTGTAAACAGGATTTAGCTTTCACAGCCTTACAGCTTGCTGGCATTCCATCATTTTTATATTCAAAATGATTTAGAACATGTTCATGTGGTATTATGGGTAAGAATTTCATTTTAATCCACGTTTCCATTTGAAATCTGCGTGCTTATCCATCTGAAATTGAAATGACGCATACTTGTTTTCACTCGTCTTCCAGCTGTGCTTAATGTTTTTAACTGAGTTCAGATGCTTTTGTGTATTCCTTTTATAATTTTTCTAATATATTGACTCAAATTTGCTTTTAAGTTGAACAGACTTTAGATGTTGGATACTTCTCTGGGATTGCCATATCTTGCTAAGTTTTTTGTTGGCGGTTATGAACAGTGATGCTGTCCTATAACATTTGATTCAATTTATTTAAAAAAAAATTTGATTCTGTGTTCAGATCTAGACTTTTTCTTTATCAAGCAATTTAAATCGCAATATTCAAGCCAAAAAACCCTGATCTGTAGTTTTATTTCTGGTGATGAGCGTTGTGTAGAGACTAAAGCACAGCGGGCCCAAGGACCAGGATTGCGACTTTTGTGTGTGTGGTTTAGTCTTTAGAAGAGGGGGAAAATAAATCCAAGTCTGACTTAAGAGATCAAACCACAAAGAAAACTGGAAATTGGCATCACCCTGGACGAGCCCAAATACTGCATTTCTAATTGTAACTAGTGTTTAATATGGAATTTATTATGGCTGTGGTAAAATGTAAGAATTTCAAGATAAAAATTAAGAGAATCTGACATTTTTTAAAAGAATAGAATTAAAGTCCTTAATTCCAGGTTTTCCCCTGGTGCTTTATAAGCCTGGCGGGCCACCAGGCTTTACTTGTACCCCCACCAGGCTAGCATTGCTTATTTTTAAAAGTCTTTTTAAAATGTTTTCATTTTTTAAGGCTTTGTAGTGAGCCTTTTTTCATTCAGTGTCATCAACGGAAAGAAAAAAGGCAGGAAGAGACGATAAAGCCGATAATTAAAATGAGGTCGATGAGTTTAATTTATTTAAGTGATGGTTTCAAATTTCCTGTCTACTTTAAACTTTTTTTTTTAACTCGAATAAAACGGGTCGCTGGTTGAATGACTCCTCTGGTGCCCAGCCACCAGGCTTGGCAAGTTTTCTGGGGGAAACCTTGAATTCTGTTTTCAATTTCAGACCTTAAATACTTGTATACACCTACAATTTCATGACCTGTACTTCTGATTTGAGTTATTTTATAAAAAATAACTCAACTACAGAGCACAACACAGGAAAGCAATGGTGCCCTGTTAACATGTAGCTCAGACATCCAGCCGTCTCGGCAAACCTTCAGAGCTGTGCTTCATAAACTGGCAAATTATGTTAAGACGATTAAAATTGGAATGTTTCTGCTTTATTATTCACCACCAGTTCCCATAGTGGTTTGTCTTTTAATAACAGGGATTTCAGTAGTTGGCTTAAAGCAGTCATCAATAAAGGAAATGAATCCAAATGCTTACTACAGAAAGGTTGGGTAGCCTAGGTGTGTAGGGAAACGTTATACATCCTTACTTGGATTATTTGTCTTAAACTGAAATGTGTTGCAAGTCATTTATTTGTATAATTTTCTGCACATACCCTACCATGACATTTTCAAATTTACAATGGATAAAACAAATTACCTTTGTCATGTAGTAAAAAAAAAGTCAAACCGTTGTGTACCATTTAGAGGGAGGACTCTGACACATTATGTGAAGTTTACTGAAAATATAGGGGATAATTAAGTAAATTAACACTAAACAATACATGCAGTACATAGGATCAGTTTCTAAGCCCCCTCGCTGTGTCAATCTAGTAAAGACCCTTCTTTCTTTCAGTCTGTTGCCTTCTCTTCAGTGTATCATTTTCATGCGATGCAGTGTGAGCCCTAACCTGTTAATTTAACTACACTTGACGGATTAACGCAATGCGTGTGCACGGGTGCAACTACTCATGATCCCGTTAATGCTTGCTCTCTAAAATGCGGCTGCCTAATCAAGCGGTCCATTCGACAGAACATTTATTCTGATTCTACGGCTTTGTGATGACGAGGTGATCTCGATGGCTGTGAAAATGCATTTGAGTATTTAATAAGCAAACAAATGTCACATTGCTTTTATAAAAAATGAAGCTTAAGCTCACTAAATTAATCCCAACTAATATAACACACAGAATGCAGGTGAGTGAACCTTTTGTATATAACATTTTAATGTCTAGTTCAGTTTCATAAAAATGATTCGGCATTAGGTACTTATCAGTTTTTTTTTCTTCACTTAAGGTACAAAACTTTTTTTAAAAAGCTTTTTGTCTTTCTGCTGTTGCATATTTTTCTTGGTGACGGCTTTTTCACGTAATCACAATTACTTCAGTTACTGAGAATGAGTCGCACTTCTGGCCAGTTTACTGATTAGTTGATTTCTTATATCAGAACTTTGTCAGCCAGCAGTGCATCTTAAACATTGGGTTACTTAACTTAATCCCTGGTTCTTTGATAACAGAGTGAGGTGTTTCACAACATGGTGAAACACTGAGCAAAGTTAGAAAACTTTTGAAAACAAGGATAAAATATGGTAAATTTAGGTAAAATATGATTTTTTTCTGACATCTTGTAGTAGAGATTCCTTAATTAGAATTGAAGCATGCATTTTCTTTCAATATAAATTTGATTTGCATATTTGCTATCAGTGTAGCTTCTTTTGGAAGAAGTCAAATATTTACCCCCCCATTTCATCCTTTTTTTTTTTTTTTCCAATGCTCTTCTTGCTTGATTAGGCGGTTTCCTACTGCAGCATGTTTGGTATCCCCCTGTCTATCACTCCTGCCATCCTTACTCGAGTGCTTCAAATTAAAATTTGGTGTTCCTTTTGCAATAAATCCAAAATGTGTGGAGTGACCGTGGAAACGCATCGGAAACTCTAACGTTCTTTGGACCTGGCTCCTGCTTTTATCCTCTTCTCTGTAGCGGCCAAAACCCTTCAGATCTTTAACATCGAGATGAAGAGCAAGATGAAGGCACACACCATGACAGACGACGTGACTTTCTGGAAGTGGATCTCTCTGAACACGGTTGCTCTTGTGACTGACACCGCTGTTTACCACTGGAGCATGGAGGGCGACTCTCAGCCTGTCAAAGTTTTTGATCGCCACTCCAGCCTGGCAGGCTGCCAGATCATCAACTACCGCACCGACGCCAAGCAGAAATGGCTCCTCCTCATTGGTATCTCAGCTCAGGTAATGTAACGGAGCGAGCATATGTTTTCCACGCTCCTTCAAGAGGGGGATGGGAGGGGCGCCGATTTATGTTTTCACATCCACCTGAATAATGTGTAGTTGCGCCACTGGGCCCAGGCACATTGTCACAATACCTAATCAATATCAGGACCAATACAGATATTAACATCTGATTGGTGCATCTCCAGTCAAAATGCATTTGAATGGATGTTAAAGGCACAAAAATTGCTCAATTGAATTAAAGTTGTGATCTGAAGAAAAAATAAATCCCTGCAAAACACACAAGCTTGTCTAATTTAATGCTATTTGTACAATATGTGCAAAATAAAATTTAGAAATGTCCACAAGGCATGTCCATTTTGCGTTTTTATCATCACATTAGATGTTTACCTAAATGTGTTTGATTATACTCTTTTGTTTTTTTGTTTTGTTCTGCAGCAAAACAGAGTGGTGGGAGCAATGCAGCTGTACTCCGTTGAAAGAAAAGTTTCTCAGCCCATCGAAGGTCATGCTGCCAGCTTTGCCCAGTTCAAGATTGAAGGAAACGCAGAAGAGTCAACTTTGTTCTGCTTTGCTGTGAGAGGCCAGGCTGGAGGAAAGGTGATCATTTGCTCATGTCTTATGTGGGAGAAAGGAATCAATGAAACGATAAATCTCAAGATTTTTATTTTTCCCTTGCTTGTCCTAGCTGCACATCATTGAGGTGGGAACCCCACCAACTGGTAATCAGCCATTTCCAAAGAAAGCAGTGGATGTCTTCTTTCCTCCTGAAGCACAGAATGACTTTCCCGTCGCCATGCAGGTGTGTTTCATTAAGAACGGCAAAACAACCATTACTTGACATGCCAGTTTCTGGTACAAATTCTTTTTTTTTTTTTCCTGCTGTTTTTTGTTTCATTGGAAGGGAGATGGTTTAATTTAGCTTTTTTTTTTGCAGATAAGTGCAAAGCACAATGTGGTTTTCCTCATTACCAAATACGGCTACATCCACCTGTACGACCTGGAGACTGGAACCTGCATCTACATGAACCGCATCAGTGGGGAGACCATCTTCGTCACGGCGCCACATGATGCCACCTCAGGCATTATCGGGGTCAACCGAAAGGGACAGGTAAACTTACCCACCGGTGACTGTCGTATTGATGTTGACCCAGAACACGGACGCTCGGTCATATTAACGTGACTGTATATTTTTGCTGACGACTACCTACTGTTCATTATAATCTACCAAACAATATATCATACACCCTTCATTTAATTTGCGGTGACATGAATGAATGTTTGAAACGTCAAACATCGTGTTGTGGCATGGGCCTCTGAAAGAAGCTCCTGCTTTGTTTACCATCATGAGGCAAGCTCAGACGCTGCCAGGAGGCGCTCTAAATAATCCATGAGCTAGTGTTTCACACACAGGGAGTGGGGAGGGTTGGATGTTGCCGTGTGTGTAAAGCAGAACCAGCGAGGAGAACTGGATCCAGCCAGCTGATTAATAATGTTCCATTCAGGCCACACACCACATGAATAATTGAGCGGAGGGAGGAAAGTTGATCTGAGTTGTGGCAGACATGCCTGCATGTAGGGGCAGTCGTGTGTGTGTGTGTGCGTGTGCGCGCGCGTGTGTGCTCGAGTCATGTGGACATGCACGGAGGCTGTGATCCGATAGGAAATAGGCCACTGCTTTGGCCTCTAGTGCTAACAGATGCATTGGTTAGCTTAGCAACAAAATCTGGTAATCTGATGTATTTAATGCAACGCTGCAGTGTTACATTCAATCTATAAGACTTACATTTAAGTGTCTTACTCATTCCTCATGCTCTTTTATTTTACACATTAAGTCAGATTTGTTAGTACTGCTGGGAAAAGAATGAATAATAATAGATTATGAGAAATTGTTTTGCCAATTGAAGTTGGAAATCTTTATTACTGCTTTTCTTCCTGTATTTGACAGAGTTCCAAAGTTTTAGCCAGCTCAGGAGTAACCGGTGTTTTTGAGATCTACCCCAAGAGAAAATCAGTAATTTAAGCACCAGAAGCCCAGATAAATCCCAGACTGCTATAAAATCATGTGAAAAAGAATTGTGGTGAAAAGCAATAAAAATGCAGTCAGTGAAAGAAAATTTGAAATCATGAATAAGCTTCATATTAATGTTCGGCATCGAGCGCCCTCAGCCTTTCCTTCAGCCTCCTTATTGATTTTTCCACCTCAGAATCTCTGCTGTTTTTCTTGCCCCTCTTTGCTTTCATTATATTTCTGCTTTACCACCTGTGTCTGTCTTGTGCACTTGATACTACTGCTCATGTTGCATTTGATACTTGCTGCTCTGTTTATGTTCACTCTAGTATCTGTATTTTTTCCTTTACATCTGATCAGTGGGGTATTCTTGTCTGACTGTTCCCAGACTAACATTAGCTCCTGTTCAATCTCCTCAACCCCTTTGTTCCTGCTCCTTTAATTTGACCTTTTCTTTCAGTTGCCTGGCCACTCCCAAAAAACAAATTTAGATCAGCTAATTGTTCCTGGTGATTTACAGCACAGCTTATAGAGGAAAGGAAACTGAGGTTTAAAGCTAAACAAAAGTTATTCACGTTTCACTTTTTTTTTTTTTTGGTCTGAAGTTTCATTTTTGGTTTTCTTTATGGTAGAGGTATGACCTATGCTAATCACTCCTGAAAACTCCAAAACAGTTTTCTTTAGTTGTGTATTTCAATGGACTTAAAAAAACCCAAATCTTTTGGCCCAGGTGCTGTCTGTCTGCGTGGAAGAAGAAAACATCATTCCATACATCAACAACGTGCTGCAGAATCCAGATCTCGCCCTCCGCCTGGCTGTCCGCAACAACCTGGCTGGAGCTGAGGAGCTCTTTGCACGCAAGTTCAACACTCTGTTTGCTGCTGGCAACTACTCTGAAGCTGCCAAAGTTGCTGCTAATGCACCAAAGGTATTTTTTCTTATTTTTTTATTTTTTCTTAAATTTGGCTGTAATTATTCCAGCGTTTCTTGTGCTAGCCCATTGTTTTCATCTTGAGTTCCCGTCTGATTCCTTTATTTATTTTCCTCTTTCAGGGAATCCTTCGCACACCGGACACCATCCGCCGCTTCCAGAGCGTTCCCACTCAGCCGGGCCAGACCTCCCCTTTGCTGCAGTACTTTGGTATCCTGTTGGACCAGGGCCAGCTCAACAAGTTTGAGTCCCTGGAGCTTTGCAGACCCGTCCTCCAGCAGGGACGAAAGCAGCTTCTGGAGAAGTGGCTGAAGGAAGACAAGGTACTTTAAGCGTTTAGCTCAGCCTGCTCTCACACACAGAGGCGTTTCCTGCCACTTCCTGACTTTTTCTGTTTACACAAACGGCTAGCTTGTTTGCAAATGCATGAGATCATCTGATATTTAAGGAATTCACACACTTCCCTTTAAAATTGAGGCTCCATCCTGGATTCCTGAACAGTAAATAAGTGACTGCTTTGGGATTGAAACGGTTTATCTTTAAATTTATTATCTTAATGGTTTTATTTTTCTCCACATTTCCTCCCTTGCGTTACAATGTTTTACAGAAATCCAATCTAACCTCGTATGTCACTGCTCTTTCCAGTTGGAGTGTTCAGAGGAACTGGGCGATCTGGTGAAGGCCGTGGATCCGACCTTGGCCCTCAGTGTGTATCTGCGGGCGAATGTCCCCAACAAGGTCATTCAGTGCTTTGCAGAGACTGGTCAGTTCCCCAAAATCGTCCTGTATGCCAAAAAGGTACGAAATCTACCTTGGAGTCTAATTAAACCTGATGGATCGAAGTAAGGTTTTATTCTCATTGTATTTAGGGTTTGATTTGATGAGTATTTGTTTTTCGTTTTGAAGGTGGGCTACACCCCGGACTGGATCTTCCTGCTCAGGAACGTGATGCGCATCAACCCAGAGCAAGGCCTGCAGTTTGCACAGATGCTGGTCCAGGATGAAGAGCCATTAGCAGACATCACACAGGTCAGATGGAACCAGTTTTGCTGTTTGCAGACTAACATAATTGATCTTTAATCCTAACTTGCCTATGAAGTAGAGTGTACCATGTAATCAAGTAACGGTGCAGGATGCAGCAGTAGAATTCAGCTATCTTGTAGTATAAAGGAAATGCACAACTTCCTTTACTTCCTACCTCTGCAGAATCTCTGCAACGTAAACACAAACTGCTGACGGAGCGTTCTGTGTTCCCTAAAGTGCTGTACAGGCAGATGAAGAGCTTAGAAATAACTTGGTCATGGATGCTTTACAGTCTTTTATATCCTGTCATAGTATATGTTTGTCTAGATATTCTTTGGACATGCATGCAAAATATTTTCCAGATGAAGACAAAATTATTTTTGTTTCTAAATCTGCTGTTAAAATCAAATCTTGGGTAAACTATTTTGTCTTATGTTCCCTTTAAAATCCTTTATGCAGAGCAGGATTTATTTTTTCTGTTTTAGCTTCTGAATCTCCTTGCTTTGTGAGATACGAAATGAGCTCCAATATTGTCGTGGAAAAAATGAACAGAGTTCTTAGCTGAGTTCATTCAACACATATTTTCATAAAATGTGAAGGTGGGGTGCTTGAAGGTTGACTGTTGAAGTTGATGGGTTTTTAAGATTTATTGTTAGAAATGCAATAGGAATGTTCCCTGAAGTTGATCGTCCTCAGTTTAGTGACTGAGGTTGGCATGCATTTAAAACTTGGTGAAAGTTTAAAGGTTTTTTTGTCTCATTTCAAAGGACTTCCAGCAGTTTGTCCTACTAAACCCAGAGGCACACACTACTTTACAATCTCTGTTGAAATGTTCTCAATGTTTAAATGGATAAAAATGCATTGCCTTGTTTAATTAGTGGTAGTTACATATTTTTATCCATCTGCACTTTTTTTTAAAGATCTCACTGTGTCTGTTTCTGCTCAGATTGTGGACGTTTTCATGGAGTACAACCTGATCCAGCAGTGCACCTCTTTCCTCCTCGACGCTTTAAAGAACAACAGACCGTCAGAAGGGCCGCTGCAGACTCGCCTGCTGGAGATGAACCTCATGCACGCCCCACAGGTGGACCGTTGTTCACATACTTTGCCAAAAAAAGAAATGCTAGACGCATACAAAAATGTTTTTGTTCTAACGTTTCTGTTGTGCTTGTAGGTAGCTGATGCTATCCTGGGTAACCAGATGTTCACACACTATGACCGCGCTCACATCGCCCAGCTGTGTGAGAAGGCTGGTCTTCTTCAAAGGGCTCTGGAGCACTACACAGACCTGTATGACATCAAGCGTGCTGTGGTGCACACACACCTCCTCAACCCTGAGGTAGAATTCTTTATCTTATTTTTTTTTATTTTGTATGAACAAACAAACAAATCCTCTTCTACTCCAGTGGCTGGTGAACTTCTTCGGCTCTCTATCGGTGGAAGATTCAATGGAGTGCCTCAGGGCCATGCTCTCGGCTAACATCCGCCAGAACCTGCAGATCTGCGTCCAGGTGGCATCCAAGTACCATGAACAGCTCTCCACTCAGTCTCTCACTGAGCTCTTCGAGTCCTTCAAGAGCTTCGAAGGTGAGAACCTGGGCTGATGGCATCCTGTAACGTTACCATCTGCACGCCATGATTCACTTAGTAAAATGTTCAATTTCTTTCACTTTCAGATCTTAACCTATTTTAGTGAGTAGTAGTTCCTCTGTTTCATGCAAATCTTTAAAACCTGCCTCCATCAGCTGTAATCGGCATGAGTAGGACAATAGACTCAGTCACACCAGATGAGATCATGGTTGCTCATTTTTATGCTGGTGTCCGATGTATTTGGTGTTTGAAGTCATGGATGCTCTTTATGGACTTGAATTGCCTTTGTGTCCCTCAGGTTTGTTCTACTTCCTGGGCTCCATTGTGAACTTCAGTCAGGATGCCGAAGTCCACTTCAAGTACATCCAAGCTGCCTGCAAGACGGGCCAAATTAAAGAGGTGGAGAGGATCTGCAGAGAGAGCAACTGCTACGACCCGGAGCGCGTCAAGAACTTCCTCAAGGTGAAGTTTTTGTTTCAATTTTATTTGCATCCATTTTTTTTATATATATTGTGCATTAAACAGTCCTGCACACATACGTTACAGCTCCACAGGTTAATGATCAGTGTGAACGAACTGGTTCTAAGCAGTTTGCTTGCATCTCTTCTAAATCTTGATGGTGGTGAATTTTCTTTCTGCTTTTCTGCTTTGAAATAGCAGGACATGTATCAGGTAAACCTTCCTTTCACCCTTCTCCACCGTACAGGATCCCGATTCGTTTTCCTTTCTCCTTGTGCCTCTTCTCTTGAAACATGGAAATGAAACCTGTCTTTGTATGGCGGCGTATATTTGTATACGCCACATTCCATACTATATGAATGCAGTATAAGTTATGTTGTGCTGTAATTGCAGTCGCTTGTAGCTAGCTAGCAACCTGTGCTTTTGAGTTTTTGAAATCTAACACGTTTTAAGCAAAATGGCACAAAAGGTTAAGCCCTGTGCCATCAGGTTGGAGTAGATAGTTATAGGAGTTGTTGTACATGTTGCACCTTACTAAAATCTCCCCCCTCAATTTGTGACGCACAGGAAGCCAAACTCACCGACCAGCTGCCGCTCATCATCGTCTGTGATCGCTTTGACTTTGTCCACGACCTCGTCCTCTACCTGTACAGAAACAACTTGCAGAAATACATCGAGATTTATGTCCAGAAGGTGAGAACCACGGCAGTGACGTTTTACCTGCAGCCACAATCCTTGTTTGAGATGCTCACTGTGGGGTTTGTGTGGCAGGTGAACCCCAGCCGTCTCCCAGTCGTTGTCGGCGGTCTCCTGGACGTGGACTGCTCCGAGGACGTCATCAAGAGTCTGATCCTGGTCGTCAGAGGACAGTTCTCCACGGATGAGCTGGTTGCAGAGGTGGAGAAGAGGAACAGGTGCTCTAACGATGCACTCATTAGTTTTCTTTACTTGACTCTAAAGATGATTAAACTCCATGAAGTTATTAGAAGTGGTTCACTTTTCCTTTTTTTAACCAGGTAAAGCAAAAACTCACACTTGAGTTTTGGGTAGAACATGTGTACAAACAAAGGTGTTTTTAGCTTTAATGTAAAATGTGTATATTCTATATTGCACTCTTGATGTTGTTCTATTTGTCCCAGACTGAAGCTGCTGCTGCCCTGGCTGGAGTCCCGCATCCATGAAGGCTGTGAAGAACCTGCTACCCACAATGCTCTGGCAAAGATCTATATCGACAGCAACAACAACCCGGAACGCTTCCTGCGGGAAAACCCGTTCTATGACAGCCGTGTGGTGGGAAAGTACTGCGAGAAGAGAGACCCTCACCTGGCCTGCGTGGCCTATGAGCGGGGACAGTGCGACCAGGAGCTCATCAATGTGAGGATGCATTTCATTCATTCTTATCCTGTATCCACACCTTTTTTTCCCCCTACATCAGACATAAATACAAAATTTCTTTTCTCCCATCAGGTTTGCAATGAGAACTCTCTGTTCAAGAGCTTGTCTCGCTACCTAGTGAGACGCAAAGACGCTGAGCTGTGGGCCAGCGTGTTGCTGGAGAGCAACCCCTACAGGCGGCCTCTCATCGACCAGGTAGAGTCTGAAGACCTGACAGCAAGGCTTCCTTCCTACCTTCTGCTGGTGCTTCTCTCAGACTCTATTGTTTCTGTCTTCAGGTGGTCCAGACGGCTCTGTCAGAAACCCAGGACCCTGAGGAGGTTTCGGTCACCGTCAAAGCCTTCATGACTGCTGACCTGCCCAACGAGCTCATTGAGCTGCTGGAGAAAATCGTGTTGGACAACTCTGTCTTCAGTGAACACAGGTAGGATGTTCTTCACCTCAAATGTTATCCAGGGTATCCACACATCCTTAGAAATTCATGTATATAAAACTAAGGTCTTGAATTAATTTTAAAATGCAATTTGACCTTAAATACACTTATCACAGGTCCTAAATTTTGTAATGGTGAAACAATTTAAACTCATATTTGATGCAGCTTTTTTTTCCATCAGGAAAGTTTGAGTTGACGTCTTTATTGGGTTATTTAACTCAAAGCATTTCAGGCTACCAGTAACTAGATGCTAATACACCATTGATAGCTAAATAGATTTTTATGTCCACTGTAGAAAAGTGCAAGTTTAGCACCAATTTATCATACTTTGTGCAGTTGTCACAATAAAAGTATTGAATTTCTTCATAGTGGTCTTAAATTTGACTTGGTGAAACCTGCAGAAACCCTGTGATCTCACTGCTTTCAGATTTACTTGACCAAAAAAGTACTAATTGTTTTTTTTGTTTTTTTTTCCCCTCTTTGTTCAGGAATCTGCAGAACCTGCTGATCCTGACCGCAATCAAAGCCGATCACACGCGTGTGATGGAATACATTAGCAGGCTGGACAACTACGACGCTCCTGATATCGCAAACATCGCCATCAGCAATGAGCTTTTCGAGGAGGCGTTCGCCATCTTTAAGAAGTTTGACGTCAACACCTCAGCTGTGCAGGTCCGTGTTCTTCAAATCGCATAAATGTTTATCAACTAAGGGAGGCTTACAGTTTTTCTTTGTTCCCCTCCTCCTCAGGTGCTCATCGAGCACATCGGCAACCTGGACCGGGCCTATGAGTTTGCAGAACGCTGCAACGAGCCTGCTGTGTGGAGCCAGTTGGCCAAGGCTCAGCTCCAGAAGGAGCTGGTTAAAGAAGCCATTGATTCCTACATCAAAGCTGACGACCCGTCTGCATACATGGAGGTGGTCCAGGCAGCTGATAAGAGCGGTAAGGAGGATCATCTAGAATAAGTAGTCTCACGGAAGCAGCCATGTTGGAACAACGGTTCACTTTCCAGCAGGACAATAAGCCTAAGCACACAGCCAGAACTAAAATAATTTTTTTTTTGATTATCATGTTAATGTTTCAGGTAACTGGGAGGATCTTGTCAAGTTCCTCCAGATGGCTCGCAAGAAGGCCCGTGAGTCCTACGTGGAGACCGAGCTGATCTTCGCCTTGGCCAAAACCAACCGCCTGGCCGAACTCGAGGAGTTCATCAACGGACCCAACAACGCTCACATCCAGCAGGTCGCCCTCACTCCGATTCACGGCCAGACTCCCTTCTTTGCCCGAGCCACGTTTAAACCCCGGATCTTTACACCTTCATCTTCCAGGTCGGCGACCGCTGCTACGACGAGAAAATGTACGAAGCGGCCAAACTGCTTTACAACAACGTCTCCAACTTCGGCCGCCTGGCTTCCACTCTGGTGCACCTGGGAGAGTACCAAGCCGCCGTGGACGGAGCCCGCAAGGCCAACAGCACCCGCACCTGGAAGGAGGTGTGCTTCGCCTGCGTGGACGGCCAGGAGTTCAGACTGGCCCAGATGTGCGGCCTCCACATAGTGGTGCACGCTGATGAGCTGGAGGAGCTCATCAACTACTACCAGGTGGGTGACATCACATTTATTTAACCTTTATTATGAAAGTGTTCTTAGAGATGCACCGATACGATATCTGTATCAGCCATGTTTGACCAAAGTAGTCAACCTATCTTTTTGTCACGTCTCCCTCAGGATCGTGGCTACTTTGAGGAGTTGATCACCATGCTGGAGGCGGCGCTGGGCCTGGAGCGCGCTCACATGGGCATGTTCACAGAGCTGGCCATCCTGTACTCAAAGTTCAAACCCC
The DNA here is from genome assembly GCF_051168715.1 of Poecilia mexicana. Lineage (NCBI taxonomy): Eukaryota > Metazoa > Chordata > Actinopteri > Cyprinodontiformes > Poeciliidae > Poecilia > Poecilia mexicana. The sequence goes on from NW_028263383.1 coordinate 17,101,679, forward strand.
AGAAGATGAGGGAGCACCTGGAGCTGTTCTGGTCCCGAGTTAACATCCCGAAGGTGCTGAGGGCGGCAGAGCAGGCGCACCTGTGGGCCGAGCTGGTCTTCCTGTACGACAAGTACGAGGAGTTCGACAACGCCATCATCACCATGATGAATCACCCAACAGACGCCTGGAAGGAGGGCCAGTTCAAAGACATAATCACCAAAGTACGGCTTGGTCGGAGTGAGAAATGTCTAAATTTTAGTCGTCTTGGAGTGGATTTTCTAAAATCCTTTCAATCTGCGTCATGTGTAGGTGGCCAACGTAGAGCTGTACTACAAAGCCGTCCAGTTCTACCTGGAGTTCAAGCCTTTGTTACTGAATGATTTGCTGATGGTGCTCTCCCCGAGACTGGATCACTCTCGTGCTGTAAACTTCTTCTCTAAGGTACTGACACTGATAAACACACCAAGGTCCAGCCGTTTGAGTTATATTTGCCATCAATATTGAACACGTGCGTGTGTGTGTTTTCAGGTGAAGCAGCTGCCTCTGGTCAAACCTTACCTCCGCTCAGTACAGAACCACAACAACAAATCTGTCAACGAAGCACTTAACAACCTCTTCATCACAGAGGAGGACTATCAGGTGAGTTCGACTGACGTCACACTGTGATTTCTGGTTTTTATTTTTTAAATTCGACTCTTGAGCTCCACTTGCCGCTTGTTTCAGGCTCTGAGGACGTCAATAGATGCCTACGACAACTTTGACAACATCTCGCTGGCCCAGCGTCTGGAGAAACACGAGCTGATTGAGTTCAGAAGAATCGCCGCCTACCTCTTCAAAGGCAACAACCGCTGGAAACAGAGCGTGGAGCTGTGCAAGAAGGACAAGCTCTACAAGGTGCTGCTTCTACTTCCTTGAACTGACTGTTGAAAAGTTTTTTTTTTTTTTTTTTTTGGAAAAAGGATACATGGACTGCTTAAAAAAAAAAAAAGGCAGCTGATCTAGAATGCTGCTGCTGGCGTTCTGACTAAAACCAGGAAGATGAAGCACATTATCCTACTTTTGAGGTCCCTACACTGCCTCCCTGTAGCTCAAAGAATAGACTTTAAAATACTCTTGCTAGTTTATAAATCACTGAATGACTTGATGAAGATCTGCTGTTGTCATATCAACCCTCCAGACCACTTGGGTCTTCTGGTTCTGGTATGCTCTCAATCTCCAGAACCAAACATAAAGAGCCGTTCAGTTTTTATGCTCCTTTAATGTGAAACAAACTTCCAGAAAACTGCATAACGGCCGAAACACGGAGTTCCTAAAAGCTGAGGCTAAAACCCCACCTGTTTAGAGTTGATTCATAACTGGGACGTTAATTAATACAAATAAACTTAGTGAGCTTTTCCACGTCGTCTCTCTGATAGGATGCCATGCAGTACGCGTCAGAGTCCAAAGACGTGGAGCTGGCAGAGGAGCTGCTGGCCTGGTTCCTGCAGGAAAACAAGAGGGAGTGTTTCGCCGCCTGCCTTTTCTCCTGCTACGACCTGCTGCGGCCCGACGTGGTGCTGGAGACCGCCTGGAGGCACAACATCATGGACTTTTCTATGCCATACTTCATTCAGGTCATGAGGGAGTACCTCTCCAAGGTATGTGGGAAGACCTCTGCATTTATCAAATGCAGTTTTAAAAAAAATAAAACGAGATGCACCAATCGGATCAGGTTCTCAGTGGGACAATTTAACTTTGATGCACTCTTATCTAATATTGGTAGGTCAAGAACAAATAGTTTTTTTTCCATTTTTAAAATGCCTTAAGACAAAACTCCCATGTTTTTGTTAAATTTTATTTGATTTAAATCTGTCAAAAGGTTAGAATTGGCAGATGAAGTCATAAAAATAAAATCCTGATTGGTGCATCTCTTAACCACCTTTTTAACATGTCAGAACGGCTGTCTTTAAATGAAAGGCGATACTTAATCCTGCTCTCCTGTGCCGCGCCTTTTCCCCTCACAGGTTGAAGCGGTTAAGGAAAAGGTGAAAGCTGAACACGGTTTTTTGCTCGGGAGATTGCAGCCCTTAGTGTGCATGGTTTTAGCTTTAACATGTTACATCATCACCTAGGGTTAGTCACTGCAGTGTTTGAAGAAATGCTTCAGTCTCCGAAGAAAACCTCAGAGCTGTAGTGGAGTGCATAAAAAAGAGCAGGATGTAATTCTGTTTTCTTGAAAATTCACTTTAACAGTTTATCTATTTAAGGTGTGATTTTTATCTCTAGAAAGCCTGAAGAGTTTTTCTCCCAGTGACTTGAGTAAAAGCTAATGGGAGGTTTTAACATGGGTCTGCTGCTAACTAGGACGCATGTCTTGTTGAGACGTAGCAGTAGACAGTTGGAAGCACCTGGACAGCTGGCCTCACCACACTGCAGCGTTGATGTGAGCAGCAGTGTCTCACCCAGCATGGGGCTGCCTCCAGTGACAGCCAGCATCTGTTAATGGGCATGGACCAGCTGAATGTGGATGTGGAGATGTTTAGTGGATCGTACTGCTTGTGCTGCTGCTTGTCTTCTCGGGACACGTTTTGCTTTTTGCTGCATCTGACTTGCTGCTTGAAGATTTTTTTTTTATTTTTTTCTGACATTTTTCCGTGTGTCAGGCAGTTTGGAAAATATTTGGACTGTTGTGGTGGTTGGACATCTGTACTTGGTGTTTTAGCCACCAGAGAATGAGGCTGGGACAGACTCTTAGAAGCTTTGCTGTTAAAGTTGAACAAAAATGCATGACATTAGGTTCTACTTCACCAATTCCTGCCCCCATTTCACCAAGGTTTGAACTATTGTATATCAAGTTCTTTGTTACATTGAGCAACAATGGGAAAACTGTTCACACTCTGCTTTATTTCTGCAGACAAAATGTCTGGATATTTTAAGTAAAGTCAGTTGAGTCGTAACATAATATTAAAGGTTGCACTTTGTGTCTGCATGACTGTTAAAATCCCTCACTATGAGCTTATCAGTATTTAACACCGAATCTGAGAACTGATCTAAAAATTGAGACAGAGCCTGGATATAATGGACAAATTATCTAAAATATTTGCTTTGTATAGACTTATTTTCCCATTTCTAGCATGTTGACTTTTTGTATAAATATGCAAAGCATTTAGACTTTGCACTAAATGTTTATTTCTCTGCAATGCAGGTCGACAAGCTTGAAACCTCAGAATCCGTAAGAAAAGAGGAGGAGCAGGCAACAGAGACGCAACCCATCGTCTACGGTAACGGCTGTGATCCCTGTCGACACGAGCGCCTTACTAATCTCCTGCTAGTCTTTCTTATCCAGGATTTTCAATTAAAATTCAGGCTTTCCCCCAGGAAACCTGGAAAGACTGGACTCCCAGCAGCCCACTGTGTTTTTGTTTAGAAATGTTAAGATACAAAAATTCAGAGGTGCACAAGCAGGCATCATAATTTAAACCTAAATTATGAACCTAGCTTAATATGTCTTGTTACTGGTGAATTAAAAACATTTAAAATCAACAAATGACACTTAGCCTGGTGGGGCAAGTAAAGCCTGGTGGCCCGCCAGGCTTATAATACACTGGGGGAACCCTGAAATTTAAAATAAAACAAATTAGAGTAAAAAAAAAAAGATGGCTAGCATTTGATCAACTGAACTGGTTTAGATATTTGTTTTTTGTTTTCCAGGAACACCTCAGCTGATGCTGACAGCAGGCCCCAGCGTCCCCGTGGCCCCACAGCAAGCTTACGGCTACGGCTACCAGGCCCCTGCAGGCTACGCCCAGCCAGCAGCTCAGCCAGGCTTTGGCTACGGCATGTGAAGACCCCCCCGCCTCCCGTCTGTCCACATCCAGGCTCCATCCGTCTCCCAACAGTCCTTCACCACACCTTTATCGCCTCTCTGCCCTCTACTGGGAGCGGGGAGATGATACTGACAAACTATTACTTTTTTTTTTTCTTTTTTACTTTTCCTTTGAAACTGTCATGAAGGACTCAGTTTTTTTTTTTCAGTTTGTCAAAAAAGATTAAATCAGATTAATTTCCTCACATTCCGTATTGACTAGATTAATTTTCTTGTATTTTATTTGAATGGGGACATGGTTAATGTACAATGGGTGGGCTTGCGAGGAGAGCCAGTTCTCTTCTCTCAGATTTACGGTCTGTTGTTGAAGCATCTGATTTTGCACTCTATAGTGAGAAGATAATGTAGAACCTTTTTCCTGTCCTCGTGTGAGCAGCTTCGTTTTTGTCCCACTGTACAATGCGTTGAATTGTAGTATATTCAGACACCAAAACTTGCTTCGTGTGTTTTTTTTTTTCTCGCAATATCAGACTGCTGCTTTCACGACCATAATCCTGAAACACTACGTTTTACTGGTCCCCCCCATGCTCCCTCTTCAGGGCTGTTTGGTTGAAGAAAATCTAAGACTATTTTCCATACGATGTACAGGAAAGTTTGATTCTTTCCAGCAAAAGCCTATGCAGAAGTCTCTAAACTCAGTTCTTCTCAGAAAACATTTCCATGTGCTTTACACACTGCTTTAACATGGGACCATTCTGCCTCAGGAGGGACTGCAGACCTGTGTGTGACTAACATGCCCCTGTCCTACTCTGGTTTGCATCAGTTTGGTCACTGTTGCCGATCCTGCAGGAGACTTTTTTTCTTTTTGTTTTTCTTTTGCGCCACACTTTCTTGTGTCCCGTTGTGGTGTTTCATTTAATGTTTTCAGTTGACCTACTCATCCAAATCTGAAACTGTCAAAACGTTGGGGGGGGTTGACATTTTTACTAAAGGCTTGCTTGTATACAGAAAAATCAATCATTAACTCCTTATATTCTTATCTAAATTACCTTAGATTTAAATTGTGCACTTACGATACTTGATTGTGCATAATCAGGATCATAATGAATGAAACAGCAGTTTTGTTTCCACTTAAAAAAAATAAAATAAAGGCTTTGTTTGTCAAGAGTGGTGTCCTGGTTTTTGTTAGTTTTTCTAACCAGTGTGTTTCCATCCGTAGCTAATATTTGGTGTGATTCTAGCAATGTGCTCATGACCCCAAACTAGGGATTACTTATGCATCCGATTATTGCCTTAAAGTTTACCGAGTTTCAAATGGAGATAATTCTGGTTTGTGGCTTATGAAAACCCAAAAATCACTTGTGCATTGTTGAGCTACTGGAAACTTGGTTCAGTATTCAAAGTTTGCGTGAATTACTTCATCGATGTGGCATGGAGGAAATCAGCCTGATGTGTGCAGGAAGTCCATGTTGCTTTGATAGCTGTGTTGTTGGGTTTGGTGTTGCATTTTATTTTCCCCCAGTACCCTATAGGTTCTCCTTAAGGTTCTGGTCAAATCGCTATGGTGGCCAATAGAGGACATAATCATGGTCACTTGGGCAGTATTTGGTACCTTGATGGTGTGGAAAGGTGCCAAGTCTTGCTGGAAATTGATCAGCATTGTGATAAAACTAATCAGTAGGAAGAAGCAGGAAGTGCTCTAAAAGGTCTAGATAAATGGCTGCGTTTGGTTTTAAGAGTCTTAAAACTCTTAACCTTGTGAATTTTGTCTCAAACTGGAATTGGCGTTGCTTCAGTTTTCTCAAAGATGTTGCTTGTGCGGGTTTTCTATGGCACTTTTTTCCTTCCACTCAACTCTCCAATAATCGTGCGTGGATACAGTGTATCGTGAACAACCAGCTTCTTCAGAATTTACGTTTTTGTGATTCGTCGTTTCTATGGGAGCTAGCAATTTTCCTGATATTTTTAGATCATACTTAAGTATTACTCTTGTATCTTTTTCTGATAAATATTTGAGTTTTCATCTCCAAGATACATTAACAGAAACGCTTGATATGCATCACCGCTTAATGAGTTTAACTTTTGAAATGACTAATAAATGACGCTAATCCTAGAATGGCGCACAAAACTTTTTCTCCATCTACCTCCATAAAAATATAAATATAGGGATCTGGCGCCCTCTGCTGGTACATTTGGGAATGTACTGGAAGTAAAAAATGGTTGTCACCTTAATCTTAAAGCTTTGATTTCATGTCACTGTAGACAAAATAATGTTTGGGTAAAGCCACCATTTATATCTCGTCTGTGCATTTTTGCTTGGAGTTAATCTGATTATTTCCCCAGTGGCCCAAATAGTCTCCCATAGTTTAGAGGTTTCTTTGGTTATTTTATTTTCAGTAGTAAGACTCAACCAATGTTGCGCAACCATAATTATCCAAAGATCCATTCTTGTTCTTGCCCTAATTCTGCCCTGTTAAAACTCCATAAGCCATAAATGTTACATGACTGAAAAAAGACAATTTATAATCTTAGAAAAATATCCTCAGCCTCATGTCTGGATTGGTATCGGATCTGGATCGGTGCGACTTTGGCAAGACAAATGACTGTATGCTGAGCCCATTATTTTATTTAACAAACATCTGTAATCACATCCTGTTGTAGAAACGACATGCAATGCCAGTACCGACTTCACCGTCTAGGTTCAGAACGACTCAAACGTTGAAAACTACGATCAGAAACAAAACAAATCGATTCTTACACTTTCTGCTTTACTCGGAGAGGTGCTGCGTAAAAAGTATCTTCAGCACAGATCATTTCAATTCATAACAGTTTTGATGAAATCTTGTCCTAAAAATGAATATATATATATGTATGAACAAAACTTTAGTAGAGCTTCAAGTCTCCGGTGACGCTGTCCACCAGCGTGGCCGGACCGGGGCCAATGCCCAGCACGGTGCGAGAGCCGGGCGCGATTTGAGTCCTTCCTGCGTCCTGGATGAGGCTGACGGTGAGTCCCACCTCCCTGGCCCGGCCCAGCAGGTTCATCAGGGTGTCCTCGTCTGGCGCCTTCACCACCACCTTCGGCTGGCCGCAGTACTCCCACTGCCTGAGCAGCTCGGGGCTCCTGCGCTGAACCTGCTTGTAAGCGCTCACTGCGGCGTGGGAGCACTGGGCCGCCACCTTCCCTTTGCCCATCTTCAGGTCATTCCGGACCACCAGCACCATCTTGAACTCCCCGCCTTCTCCCATCACGCTGTCCTCGGCGGAGCCTTTCTCCTCCGACTTCATGGGGCTCTTGGACGCGGGGCTGAGGCGGGTCCGCAGGTGCCAGCCGAGGAAGAGTCCGCAGCCCAGACCGGCGGCAGCGACGCCCAGGGGACCGTAGAGCGCATCCATGTTCAGCCTGCAGACAGTTACAGGAACACGCTCAGGTTTACGTTACAGGCAGCTTTTAATCAAGCTGCAACTTCAGGGAAGCAACAGGAACGCCACGTAAGCGCTGCCCAAAACAACCAAATAGTGGCCCCAAACAGCTCCACTCCAGGGGTTCCAGGTCACAATGGACAAGTCTCCTGTTTCCTGTTAGACAGTAAAATAAATCAATCCTTTATTTATCTGATAAAAGTTTGAAATGCTTCAATTCTACTCCAGATACTCAATATTTCTACATTCCTTTGAGTTTGAAGATATATGAAACGTGTGCTAATTTTTCCAATCAAACTCTGCTGTTTGATGCCCTGGGTCAGAGGTCAGAAGTCAGGAGAGCTCTGTGCGGTTCAGGAACCGGTTTGAAGGGATGAAAAACACAGACAGCTGATCAACTGTGGTCCCGCTTTCTTGAGTAAAATGTTTCAGTATGAAAATGAACACATCTATTGTTCATACCCTGGGATAGTGCGCAGGATAGTGCGCAGGGAGGACAGCTTAGACAGTGGACAGATTCATCCTTTGGCCTTGGTAAATACTTGCATGGTCTCTGGCGAGAAAAACAGCAACACGTCATTACGGGCTGTTTGAAATTGAGTCCACCTCTAAACTGAACGTTAGAACGCACCAGACAGTGGAAACACGCCTTGATGTAAAAGTAATTTAGCTAAAACAGCTCAGATTAGCTGTTTTAGGGTCTTCGTATTTTTGCATTTTTCTAAGGTAATTAATTTCTTCTTTGCGGCTTTGGTTTCTGATGTGATTTTATACATTTCGATTGTTCGAATAAAACTGGTCGATTGTGAAGTTGAACAGTGGTCTTTTTACACACGACATTAACGGAGTTGGGGAGACGAGGTAACAAGGAGCAGCAGGTAGAAAATATCTAGTTTCTCGACATGTTCCAGGTCATAAACTATAATACTTTGTTTCTTCAAACCTGAACTAGCTTGTTCGACACCAACAGAAAACTAAACAGCTGGGGGTAAACACTGCCAAACTATGACTGAAGGTGAAATGTATTAAGTGATTTTATCATTTCCACTTGCAGATTCTGTTAATGAATGGGGTTCGTCACAGTTAGTTGAAGACAACTACAACTGTCATCACTTCAGTTCATTTCAGATTTGATAACACAGAGCAGCACACTTATTAAGGATTGGATTAGTCCATGAATGAACAAGCAGCTCCTGATCTGGAGGCTGAAACAGAAACTAGCCGTGCTAGTTAGCTACCTAGTTAGCTTCCAGACTACATACACCGGAACGCCTCTGACGTATGATCGTCTTTACAAAGATTCAAAACGTTAACTGTAAGCCGAACTTATTTACAGAGAAAATGTTTCATACCTGAAACTCTATGGGCGGGACTGAAAGCATGGAAGAAGTTGCATCGTGCGGATTCTTCTTCTGGAGTTTAGCAGGAGCTGACTTCCCCCATGCTGCCCCCTGCTGCTCATAGCTGCTTCTTCTTCTTGGTTTTACTGGCGGTTGGCAACAAACTGTTAGCATTACTGCTCTCTCTCTCTCTCTCTCTCTCTCTCTCTCTCTCTCTCTCTCTCTCTTTCTCTCTCTCTCTCTCTCTCTCTCTCTCTCTCTCTCTCTCTCTCTCTCTCTCTCTCTCTCTCTCTCTATATATATATATATATATATTCTACCAGAAAAAAATTAAATAAAAAAATAATAAATCCTACCTATACATGTAAATACACATATATACACACACATATTCAAATATACTTACTTATACATAACTTTGTATTCTAGCCATCTATATCATACACACATTCACAAACACACCTACTATAATCAAATTCTGTGAAATAATTTAGTTTTCTTTAAAAATCAAATAGTTATTTGTATGTTACTCCCCAAATTATTCCTCAAAATATCTAATAAACTAACCTTTTCCTTAATACTTTCAAACTCTCTCCTCATATATCTTCTCTCCTTTTCATATTTATGACATCCTAATATAACATGCTCTATTAGGAGCATGTTATATTAATATAAATATAAATCACTGTGATGGTTTATATTTATATTATATTAGGTCACTGTGATCATTTTTCACAATAATCACATCAGCAGCACAAAACAACTAGAGGTACTTTTGTAGCGTTCATAAATAAATGGTAACACTTTATTTGACGGGGTGTGAATAAGACTGACATGACACTGTCATAAACATGACATAACATCTGTCATGAACATGAAGGAGTCTTTATGAATGTCTACACCTGTTGTCATGACGTGTCATTTGGTAAATAATGACACTTTTCATACAAAGTTGGTGCTTTTAATGGACTTTCAATGCAACTTTTAGAGCAATTTTGTATGAAAAGTGTCATTATTTACCGAATGACACTTTTGAAGATATGAATAACTTTTACCACACTGGTTATTTGTGACCCCAATCTTGAGTAGCTATTTATTATTGTTATTATTTCATTGCTATTGTTCGTTAGTAGTCCTGCGATGGAATGGCAACCCCGCCTTTTGCCCGATGACTGCTGGAGATAGGCACCAGCTCCCCTTATGATCCAGCAGGAATAAACATGTTTAGATAATGAATGGATGGAGGTTTACCAGTTTGTTATTATAGCTGTTTTTCAGCAACAACTAAATAACAGGGTTTTCCTGAGCGTATTATAAGCCTGGCAGCCCGCCAAGCTTTATTCCCCCCCCACTCCATCCCTCCAGGCTAAGCATTGTTTATTCATGTTTTTAGAAAAAGCTGGGAGTGCGGACCAATGACACCACTGGCAATTTGTAAACAATATGTAAATTTGATGTTTTGGTTTTCTATTTTTAATAAATTAGCAAGAAAAAAAAAGAAAGAAAAGAAAACCACATTGTCGTAATGGGGTATTTGTGTGAACAATTTTGAGAAAGAATGTTAATACAGTTTGCATTAAGGCTGTAACATAAGTCAAGTTTTTTCAAGATTGAAGAGCATCAAATAGGTAACATCTGTGTTGTATCCAGAGCACGAGCTGAACAGCAGACAAAGCCCACAAGGCAGGAGGCACTTAAGGAGGGACAAACCAGTGACAGGCTTCAAGAAAAAGCAGGAGAAGGGAAGAAGGGAGGAGGGGCAAAAACACAGTAAGTGGAAGAGAGACCAGACTTTTGAGCACACTGTGGGAAACGTGAGGGTGTTTAAGAATCTCAGTGGTTTTTCTTACAGCATTTAACGGCATCAGTCCTGGGTCACTGTATCTCACGTTCTGTGTGTGCATTAATCTTCTACTACCACATAAAGCACTCAGACAACTGAAGCTGTAATTTTATTATGGTTTTATTTTAACCCATTTCTTGTTTTTTTTTGTCCATTCCCATGGCCTGTACCATGTCTGTGGATCAAAAAACAGGAGCAACACTGTATCTCAGTCTTCCGTAGGGCTCCAGAAACTCAAATGCTACCAACCACAAGTTGCAGTTCGAATCAGAAACGTTGAAGCTCGACGCCAGGAATAACAAAATGACTACAAAAAGGACGAAAAAGAGGATTATGTATCCTAGTGCCTTGACTCCTCTCTGCAGGATCCTAGCAACATACTTCGGCCAGCTGACCGGACTAAAAAAATAAATTAAAATTAGTCATTTTAATTAGATTTGGGTTTAATTTTATTTTTTTGTCTGTATTGTAGGATATAAGTACCATTCTCTAGAGGTTACAGAGATGAAGTGATCCTTGTAGTCATCTTCTTCCTGGAAAGACACCAGCAGATTGGCGCATTAGCCTCACATGTTAGCGGTGTCATGTGGACGTCCATCAGGTCTACTTTAAAACACTCAGGCCAAATAGCAGTGGCACTGCCATCTTCAGGTTTTTGTGTGATTGTCAGTCTTAGAAAAAAATATTAATTTAATTCAAAAATACTTAATTGATCCCAAAGGGAAATTAAATCCAACTCGTTCAGATATTGTACATGCTGATGGCAGGAAGGACCTCCTCTAGAAGTCTGTATTACAGTGAATTTGAAGAAGCATCTGACTTAAGATGCTACTTATTTTTCCCACCACGGCCATGAAGAGGATGGTGACAATCTCCAGAGGTTCAATAATTGCTAAAATGTTAGTCAAATTGTGAAGCCAAAGAGAAATTATGAAGTGGAACTCATTTAGAAAATCCAATCATCCCAAAAATTCCAGATTAAGACCGTAAGTGCTGTGTTAATCTTTTAAATGTATTTTAATTGACTTACACTGATGCGAAGCTGTAACAAATCTAATTAAAAATGTTCTAATTCTCAGGTAAATATATATTTATAAACAGTGATCACATGCAGTACTAAAGTACAAGAAGGAATTACAGCAACCTACTAATATAAGAAGCTTTTAAAGTTTTAGTGTAATACATGGTTATGATTTTAAACGGCCATTCAAGAGAAATAATCTCAGTAAGGAGGGATTTTCTTGATGCATGTAGATTCGTAGTCGTATATTATCTTTACCACTGAATGTAGGACCTCTGGGACTGGTTCATATTTCACCACCGTTCTGTAAAACCAAAGAAAAACAGGATGGAAGACGAGACGAATTTAGCTGATTGCAGAATCCAAAGCTTCACAAACTCATTCTACCATTATGAGCTGACAAGTCGGTACTCACAGGATCTGTTCCTCCTGAATGTCTGTCAGATTTTTCTCCAGGAGGTGAATTTCATCTCTGAGTTCCTGCAGAAAGATCGAACACCAAAACGTCACGGGGACGATCAGATCCGGCTTTTAAAGATTCTGTCACAGTCGTACTTGTCATCGGTACCTCAATGATGTCGGCAAGTCTTTCTATCTTCTTTTTCTTGTCACACTCCATCTCAGACAGCTGATGGAAAGATGCTCAGATGAACATTTTCATGAAATCAACTTGGTCATGTTAAAAGTGAAGCTCATTAACTCTTCATAGCTAGAATTATTCATGGCAGTATTCTTACTCTCTCGATTTGGGTGTCTTTGTTGTGTAGGGCTGCCAGGATCTTCTGGTTTTCCTTTATTGTTCAGTGAAACAAAGAAGAAAAGTGACCCATCCAAGAGGCAAAAATAATACATCAAGCATGAACTGAAATGAAGTAAAAGTTCACCTTGATTATATTCTCAGCTGTTTCCTCCTGATGGTGCTTTGAAAGCTCCTCCAGCTGAAGCAGACCAGAGTGAGAGCGTTTCAGAAGAGGATGGAAATGACTTCAGATCGGTTACATGCAGGTCCAGCCCAAGGCGCATACATATATATATATATATATATATATATATATATATATATATATATATATATATATAAACACACACACTAAGCCACTATTTAGGGGCCTCAGGAATTTCTATTGAATGAAATTTGTTAAACTCAGGAATACTGTTAAATTTAATTTGACAGTTTCCGCATAGATGACTTGTTTTAAATGGTTCAAAATGTAAGACTTAAATTAGTTGATGAGTTGGTAAAAGTGTACAAAATAATCTTTCCCGCATGGTTATTGTTAAAGTGGCAGTATTATTATTATTATTGTTATTATCTAGGCACATACTGCCATTTTATAGCACAATCACGTAACTATGTTACCTTCAGTTATAAAATACTACATTTAAAAACAGTTTAAAAATATTTAGTGCCTTAAAATCGGGCCTCTCCCTCCTTAAAAGCTCCTGCTCTTTCTGAAACTCCGCCTTCAGGAAGTCATCAAGTCACTCCTCTATTAACCCTTTAATAACATTTTTGCCAGTGTTGCACTGAGAATACTGACATCAACACAGTTCCACCAGGTGTTTGCTAATTGCTGCTGGCTAGTCTAGAGGAGCTGAGTCGTGGATCAGCCCTGGTTACATGTTTATATGAATGTTGTTCCCTGCAGTCTTTAATGCTGTATCAGCATTTACCAAGCCCTTAGCAGATGTCAGTGTCTGTTAACACTTTGTTTGTGAGAAATCTTCCTGTACCTCAACAGCCAGCTGCTGATTTTCCTCCTTCATCTTCTCCAGATAATCTTCCTACACGGAACAACGTCAAACAACAGGCATCAGTGCAAGTAAATCTGGTGTCTGCCAGAACTGTAATAAACACGCTTAAGGCTAATCACTCACCATTTCTATAATCTTAACTTTTTTCTCTTCTAAATCTTTCTGCCGCATGAGTTCTTTATTCCTTTCAATTGATATCTTCTCATTTTCTATCTGTTCTTTTAACCTGAAAAACGATAACACAGCTCTTCAAGAGAAACATCATGCTCGTTATAGAAACTAGATTTCTTGTCATTTTTATGTCACGGTTTCTGTAAAAAACAAACAAACAAACAAACAACCAAACAAAAAAGTTTAATTGAGTTTACTCTTTGATTTTCTTGGTCAGGTTTTGATTTTCTTGCTCCATTTCTCCCATCAGCTCCTCCGTGATTTGGCCTTGATCGACTAGTTTTTCATAGAGCTCCTTTGTCAGCCTGTGTTGTTTTAAAGCCAGATCATATCGTTTGCCGATGTCTTTGATTTCTCTGCACAGAACACCAGAATGTATGTAAGTTGATCATCATTCAGTTAAAACAAAACAAAACAAGCGTACCGTTTCACCGGGCACTCACACAGCGGCGGGAGCCTCTTCATCAACGACGGTGTAAGCTTCCTCCATTTTGTTTCTCCGGTTTGCGTTTGTCCAAGGTGTACCGCACTGTCCTACTCTTGACCGATGCTCGCCTCTCTCAATTGCAATCTGCTCTGCGCTGTGACTTCACCGAGCCCGGTTCCGTTCCCCGTGACCTCACAGCTGCATCCGGATTTTTAAACATGGCTGAGAAATCCAAATGAATCTCCCTGGGTTACAATCCAAACATGAACTCTTTTTCTACTGTTAATACTCTAGAAAATAAGTCCTCACATGGGTGTTTTTCATAAACTGCTCAGGCAGAGCAACAGGGTGGCTGCACAGTTGATGAACACTATATTAAAACTTTTCACTTATAAAAACTAACGAGCATTAAACGCCTTTGCGTTGAGCTACGTTGAAGGAGTCAAGGGTTGGCTAACGCTGCCACCTGTTGAGGGAAGTGCGGATTATCTGTAATTAGACTACAGGTGTGGAAGGAGCGAAAAGAGACACAAAGACAGTGATTTGATGTCAAATGAAACATGTCCCATGCTTTGTGGTGAAACTGTAAAGCACAAACACACCAGTAGGTGGCAGTAGTAGAACCAGCGCAGTTTTAAAATACTTTGTTTATCCCAAAAGAGAATTTCTCAAATGAAATGTGTATGTTGACTAAGTTGTTTTTATACTCACATTGAGAGTTTGGTCATATATGTAGTTTTATTTAAAATGTTTGTGGATTTAGCAAACAATTTTATTTATTTATTTATTTATTTATTTATTTATTTATTTATTTATTTATTTATTTATTCTTCTTCCAACATTCAAGCTGCGTTGCTCTCTCAAACAGCAACATTACTTTTGGACTGGTTTAAATAAAACGGTAGTGTTTATAATTCAGAATGTAATTGTAATATGAAAATTATAATTTAGAAATCTCAATTCTTTTAAGTTTCATGGTGAATTTGCACACAAATCTTGTACAATTTTAATGGACACAAATATTTAAAAAACAAAACAAAAAAAGTAGTGAAAATCTCTCATTTCATTTTTTTTTCTTTTACATTAAATTAAATGTATTTTTGTAGCCTTCTGTGTCGCTATGTGAATGTTTTTTATCAGTGCTTATTTTTCCAAATCTAGCTTTACATTTTATGCAGCACAAAATGTTGAGAAATCATCCGTGAGCCAAAAGCTTGATGGTTTTAGTGAACCGAGCGACAAATTCCCATATCTAAAACAAACCAGTAAGCTTCTACATGTGACAGTAAAGGATCACATTTTTATGTCAATTTGCTTTCATTGTCTTATGATTGCTATGTAAAAATGTTAATCTTCAGACCTGACCTCTAAAGTAGGGGAACAATCCAAAACACATGCAACAAATTGCAACCACCAGAAAGTCCGGCCTATTTAAAGCCAACTCTAAAGAAAATACGGGTGAATCGAAGCTTTCGCTGAAATGGTCTCTGCTCTGAGTCACCCGCTTTTAAATCCAACGCTAATTTCAGATGCACTCGGCAACCTTACAGTAACTTCGCCTCGGAGCCCATAACAGGAAGTTTCTAAGGAAATGGAAACTGGATCTGACTTGAGTGGCGCTGATTCAAGTGTAGCCAGCAGAGGCTACACTTGCTCCACGTATCAGCCTCCTCTTGTTTTCAAACAGTTAAAGATATTCATTTCTGCTGACCCCATTATGCATGCTCTGCACACATGGGGTAAAACTTATAAAGCAGTCAGTGCCTTCGTCACTGTTTTCGTCTTTCCATAAGTTTGGAAATCAGAATTGAGATCTTGTTTAATGAAACCCAGGTGTGGCCCTGCTGCACTGCAGAAACTGTGGATAAATCCAGTGCTGCAAAGCTGTTGTCACTCTTATTCTACCACATATGTGGAGCTGTCTGAAAAACTGCCTCTCTTGAGTCTAAACATGAAGAACTAAAGCAGTATTGTTTGTTTTCCTGTGGTTGGTATATTGTGCCACTTTTTTGTTTCGTGCATGTGTTCTACTTTGTCAGGAGAGTAGGTTGGTTATGCAGTAACATCATGGTGTAATTTTTTATTTCTTCCCCCCCATACTTAAAGAGCAAACGATCAACTGGTAAGGAAGTCCGGTGCTCTGTTAAACAGTTCGGTAACACTTTGTTTGAAGGGGGTTGAATAAGACTGACATAACACCTGTCATGAACATGACACAACACCTCTCATGAACATGAATAAGCCTTCATGAATATTTATGACTGTTGTCATAAAGCGTCATTCGGTAAATTATGACACTTTTAATACAAAGTTGACATTATTCAAAATGTCTTTGTTATG
The DNA here is from genome assembly GCF_051168715.1 of Poecilia mexicana. Taxonomy (NCBI): domain Eukaryota; kingdom Metazoa; phylum Chordata; class Actinopteri; order Cyprinodontiformes; family Poeciliidae; genus Poecilia; species Poecilia mexicana. The sequence continues at coordinate 17,117,786 of NW_028263383.1, forward strand.
ACAACTTGACATTAACCAAGAAATCATTACTGATATAAATTTGTTATAAAAGTTTTACTGATTGCACTTTAAAAATTAGGTAACTTTATGTTATTAAAGATAAAGTTTAAACAGTAATGATTTATTGGTTAATGTCAAGTTGTCATAACAAAGACATTTTGAATAATGTCAACTTTGTATTAAAAGTGTCATAATTTACCAAATGACGCTTTATGACAACAGTCATAAATATTCATGAAGGCTTATTCATGTTCATGACAGGTGTTATGACATGTTTATGAAAGTGTCATGACAGTCTTATTCACCCCCCTTCAAATAAAGTGTTACCAACAGTTCAAACATGTCGTCGAAAATGATCAGAAAATTGATTGCAAAAAGCTGCTGGTGAAACCACTTCAAGCATTCAGCATGCCGAGGTGAATGAATGTTCTTGAGTGCCGATATTATTGGCATAGTTATGTTTTATTGGTTATTTGTCTTTTCAGATTCCTTTGTTTAGGCCAGATGTTCTCCCTCAGGATTTTCGCTTTGGGAACAGAGTTCATGATGTCAGTCTTAGTTTCGTGTCGGGTTAAATGGGACACACCCCTTGTCCACTCAATCAGCTCAATATTCTGCAAAATGTCTTGTGGACATCAAGCTGTTTTTGACTAATGTGAGACAGCTCTTCATGTTCTTTATGGCCATCGGTGGTTTTGCCCTCACAACTCTCCCATGGAAGCCGTCTTTGCCCAGTCTCTTCCTTATTGTTGATTCATGAACCCTGACCTTGACTATCGCAGCAAGGACTGGAGTACTTTAGATGTTGTTCTGGATGTGTTGTTAATGTGCTCATTTTTATAGCCCAGCCAGTCCTGGGAAGATTCACTACTGTTTCATGTTCTCTCCATTAGTGGGTAATGGCTCTCACTGTGTTTTGATGGAGTCCAGGAGTCTAAGAAATGTCTTTGTAACCCTTTCTAGACTGAAAGTCTCATTTGGACTTGATCTTTTTTTATTTTTCAAAGCACAATGCAACTTCTGAGAGGATTTAACCTGCTTCATAATTTGGGTTATTTAACTGGTCATAAGATAAATAAAATGGTGGTAAATTTTTCAAAGTCATACCTTCACAAAATTATTTGTCCATTTATGAATATTTAGCTTCGTAGCTAAATATTTAGCTTGCTAGCAAATTTGGCGCTATAAATTTAGCTTGAAGCTAAATATTTAGCTAGCTTTCAAACTAAATATTTTGGAGATAAATATTTAGGTTGCTTACTAAATATTAAGTTTGTAGCTTATGGAAGCCCATTTCTGCCACTCTGATAAAAAAAAAAAATCTCATAATTATTGCATAGCTTTCTCATTATTATGAGATTGTATCCCATAATAATGAGATATAATCTCATAATAATGACTTAGTAGTTAGCTATTTTGGCAATAGTGACTTATGCGAGAGTATCTCATATTAAGGTGACAGCTAAGTCATAACTATGATTTTTTTTTTTTTTTATCAGAATGGCAGAAATAGGCTTCCATAGGTGCTAGTATTGATGTTCTACAAGGGCCAGTCTAATTAGCATAACTTTTCTTTCACGTAAAATAATTAGCTCTATTTCCTCGGAGCCGTATATGTGCTGTAGGTTTGATGGATCAAAGTTGCAACGCTCACGCCAAGCAATTTGTCAACATGTCCCCCCTAAAAAAAATCCATGACAGACCGACTTCGCCGGAGATCAAATTGCATGTCCTACTGTATCAGCTACCCGGAAAGGCGATGCCGGAGCATGAGGTTCAAGCTGGACGTCTTCGCATGTCAGGAAATGAATATATGGCAGTGCGACAGGCGTACTGAAATACATCTGAGGACTACAGCTTTGACCTGAAAACTGTGAAGTCCTGTGGTCAGTCTGGGAGTTAGCTGCTCTCTCTTTGCCCAGTTGCCGCTCGCTCCCTCGCTGCGAGAAGCCCAGCAGAGAACTGGTGCATGTTTGAAGTGTGCTCCAGGAAAGTTATCCACTTATTTATAGACCTTTAATTAGACTGGCTCTCTTGGGGTTGGACCGGGCAAATGATGAGATTTCCCCCTCTTTTTGTGTCTCTTTTCTATCAGCCCCCCCCCTTCTCCCTCAGCCACCCTGTATCAGTACTCTATCCCTCGCTGGCCCCCTTCATCACCACACCCTGTACTCAAGTTATGATGCAGTTCATGGGTAACATACTGTTGCCCTATATTACCAGTGCAGCTCCAACACAGTGGTTTCATTTGAGCTCAGAGGTCCTTGAGGAAGAAACACCAGCTGTAACGGTGAGTTTCCTCTCTTGCACAATGCAACGCTTTAACACACAACACTGTTCTGTGCAAGGCCCGTCCTTGCTTTACACTCTGGTGAATTTATAAACTCCCTTCAGCGTTTGCTGCTGCTTGCAACGTGATTACAGCTGATTGAATTTCTCATCCTGGTTTTTTTTATGTGTCCTGCGTTGAGGTTGGTATTGTCTTCCATGCCGGAGTTACTCAACAGGGTTGTTTTGGAAGGAGAGGGATTGCGCAATCTCTGGAGCAGGGCTGTGCTACTGTGCCTCTCACAGCCAGGAGTGGTGTTATAAAACGATTTATTAGGCATCGCTTTTGGTGAAGTAGCTGTTCTATATCACAGATAATATGCCACGTAAACAGGGCCATGTTTTTGCATGGACTGTTCTCACGACTGAAGTCGCAACCAGGATATTTTGCACTAAAGCACAGTGTTAAGCCATTTTCCTTAACACCTGCTTTGCTCCGCAGCCTTAAAAAAACAAATTACAGGGTTTCTCGAGAACAACTATTAAGGTGTGGTGTGTACCGAAGACTTAAAAGCTGATGAAAAGCCTTTGTTTGCAGTTCCTTTCGAAAGCCCAGGGTCCTGAAATACGTCATATGTTTTTAAAATTATTATTTTCACCTGTGTTATAATGGTATTCATATGACTGCAAGGTGAAATAGTCTAAAATCAATCCTCAAGAAAAAAAAATATCAGAATGGATCTACAATTTCAAATAAGAATCAATCTCTGCTCACTGCAACACACATATAGCACACACACATATCTATACATCTTTCTTTTTTATTTCACTTGAAGTCCATATCTTAGAACTTCCTCCTTTCTCCTTCACAATATTGCCCAAAAATGAGAGATATTGTGGAACAGAGTGATGCAAAAAAGCTGGTTCATAAGTTTGTTGCTTCAAGGTTGGACTGTTGCAATTCCTCACTATCTGGAAGTCCAAAAATTCATTAAAAACGCTTCAGCTTACCCAAGATTTGGGATGATTTCATGGAAAAGTTGGACCAATATTAGTTCTTCTTCACTGGCTCCCTGTTAAATGCAAAATAGATTTAAAAATGTTCTATCTTACACATGAAGCCCTTTATTTTCCGGCTCCGTCAAACATCAGAGATCCGATTGGTCCAGATGTTTCCAACAGAGCACTTCGCTCTCAGACTTTACTTGTGGTTCTTACAGTTTCTAAACGTAAAGTGGATCTTTTAGTTATCATCCTGCTATAGAAGCAGCTACTAGTTTTTGTCTGCAAGGCTAAACATTTAGGCTTAAAACTTTCTTTTTCTGGTAAAGCTTATAGTTACAGCGACTTAGGCTTATGCTGCTACAGGCTTAGGATCCTGATGACCGTTTTCTCACTCTGATGATTTTTCCTACTCCTCTCCCGACATGCGTTAACCTGCAGTTATTGCTGTAATTAACTTTATGGCCCCTCTGTCTTTTTTTTTCTCCTCTTCACACAAGCAACATCTTGCCTGTTGCTTTAAGTTGTGTCACCTCGACTTTGTCTTTCTATGTTAAATCCGTTATCCATTGACTGAGCTTTGATTCCATTAACTATACGTAAGCATCATTTTCATCCCAGTGATTCAGAATTTATCTGTTTAGTTAAAGAAGCTGCTGCTGTTACCTTTTCTTTAACATAGAAAGTACACCTGGGTCAGTGTTTCTGGATATTTTTGTGTGTGCCTGCTCCAGTTCTGCTGGAGGTTTCTCCCCGTTGAAAGGGAGTCGTTCCTTCCACTGTCGCCACATGCTTTCTAAACATGGAGGACGGACGCAAAATCAGAGCCTGTATGCAGCTGGCTGGGTTTCTTTAAAAAGATATTGAGAAAAAAATGTGATTGGATTGAGTTGATTAAACATTTTATATCTAAATATATTTTGTTTGTTTTTTTATAAAGTGCATTTAAACGTGTATCAGGTATTAGCAGTTTATCAAGTAATTGAATTGCCCAATTAATTTACTACGTCATTTTCTAATATTTTCAAAAATCTTTTCATGCAACTGCACAATACTTGATGTCTTTTCTTGTCCTTGGCACACACAGTCTAGTATTGTTTATATACAAGTCTAACTATTCAGTTAATGTTATTCTATTTACTAAAGACATCGGTTCAGGGAGCTTTATGGGACAGATTGAACACAAATCGATAAATCTGATCCCAGATTTGAAGTGGATCAGAAATATAAAACAGGAGCTGCAGGCGCAATATGAAAGATCGAAGAAAAACTTCGCAAGACGATGACGTTAAATATTAGTAAGAAAGTCTGTATCTTTGGGAGAGGATAATAAAGTAATTCAGTATGTCCTAAAAGGAACAGACTTTTACTTTTAGAATTTTTTACAGCTATTTTGTCTACAAATGAACTCTTTTTTTAAAGCCCATGAGCTGTTACTAAACTTTCTCAGCTTCTATAAATACTGACAAACATTTCAGACTCTGCTAAGTCGAGTGTAAGCTCAAGTTTACCTACTTGTATTGTACATTTCTGCAACAAGGCAGTTCAAATTGTGTCATAAAAACATCATCCAGTCACCAGATATGAAACAAGCAATAAACACTACATCTTGTCAAGTGCCATCATAAAAAACGATCCATGCACATCAAATATGTTGAAGCATGGAGAAGCTGAATGCTGCTTCTCCGTGTTTTGTTGACCAGAAGTCAACTTCATTTAAGAAAATTACTTGATTTTTATTCTGTTTTGTTCTTCTTTAAGATAATAGTAACATGTTTTGCAAACATACTGCACAGAAGGCAAGTAAATCTTCCAGGAGCTTCATGCAGGCTTTAATAAATTTTCCTCCATCTTGTGAGATCTGTTAAAAAAAAACATCTGGAGCTTCGGCCCCAGAAGCCTGAGGAGTCTAACGATGCATCCTGCACGCTTGAAGCGCTTTGTGTGAAAGAGTATTAAAAGAGGCCCGATCCTAGAGCACAGGACGCAGAACTTTAATCTTGCATATGAGTCTGAGTGTTTGCTAGAGGAACTGACAATTCCACCATATGGGGAGCTGCATACCTCAGAGTCAGAATTCCCCGACTCGCTGCGCGCTGACAGATTCCTGAGGTAAAAGAGACTCCAGAGTGGGAAACCCAAACGCCTGAAAAAGACTTCCCTAAAAACAGAAACGAAATGTAGAATATTTTTGATCATGTTATGGTATTAACTGACATGCTAAAGTCCATCTAATATGTCATGAAAATTCAAATACCAAGGCCCAGAAAATGCACATTTCTGGCACTGTACTTACAACTGAAAGCATTCTTTTTACATTTACTGTATGAAAAGACTTTTTTTTTTGTCCTTTCTGAAAGTAAATCTGACAAAAGTTTGTCCAGATCTTTTGATCACTGGATTACCAACGTTATCTCTATTCCCTAAATACCACAATAATAATGAGGAGGAAAAAGAAAAGTGAAATTCCCACACATTAAGATTACCATAGCTTTAAACAACTTGGGAAACCCTTGATGATATCATGACTTTGTAAGCTTCTGAGAATGAATGAGTTAATTAACATTTTGTGTTAAAGAGAGGCACATATGTGGGTGTATTGTACCGCAAACACTCTCCTTCCTTGTATGACATCATCAGGAAATCAGCCAAAATATCAGGAGAATTATGGATCTCCACAAGTCTGCTTCAACCCTGGGTAAGATTTCCAGTTACCTGAGAGTGTCTCTGTTCAAACATTGATATGCAAGTAACAACAGCACAGGAATGTCTAACTATCATACTGTGCAGGAAGGAAATGGGTTCTCTTGTCCCAGAAATGAGTGTTTTTGGTGCCTAAGCTACTGCAGCGTAATGACCATTCATGCATTTCAGAGATAAAGGGGGGAGGATACAGTCCCGGCTGGGAAGTATGGGGGTGGAAACATCATGTGGAGTGTGCTCTTTGTTGAGGAAGGGTCTAGTGCACTTCACCAAATAGATGATATCATGAGGAAGGAATATTACTTGGAAATCTTGAGGCCAGATCTCAAGGTTGGGTGCAAGTGGAAGGGGAGTCTAAGGATTTAAGGACAACAAAGCAACTGTTTTGATGCTGCCATTGCAAAGCATTGATCTCAGATACAAAGAATATTGGTGTACCTTGCTGAAAAGGTGTGTGGGAACGAGGCGGCGTAGAAACCTGACTCCAGTTCCACCAGTTCTGTCAGGAGGAATGGGTCAAAATACCAGCAAACAGGGATGCACCGATTGCAGTTTTCTGGCTGGTCACTGATATTTAAAAAGCCTGACCTGTCAAGTCCAATTTTGGCTGATAATGATTTTTTTTTTTGTCTGAAATGTTGCTAAATATACAAGTAAAGTGGCTGATTTGGCAACAGTGGGATGACTGTTGTTAACTGCAAATGTGCAGACATGACCTGGTGGGTGGATCTCTGTCAAACCTCTCTCACGGCAGAGCAGAGGGGGACAGCGGTGGATTTTTAAACCTTTTTCGATATGATCAGTGGAAAAAATCAGCTTCACGCAAGTATCGGCCGATTACTGATCTCACAAATTAAAGAAATTGGGGCCAATTTATCGGTGCATCCCCCAAACCACCAAATTATTGTGAGAAGCTTCACTGCAAAGACACAAAGTCTCACCAAATACTTTTGGTCTACTTTCTAGTACAAATATCATAGTAAACTTGAAATAAGACAAAACTAACTTGCTGAAAAGTAACTTTTTGGCATGAAAATGTACATCTGGTAGATCTCATAAGTGAAATGTTCTGCCAGTGGAACTAATGTTTTTTTCTATCGTTCTTAAGGATTTAGTGCCTTAAAACAAGTTATCGTGCTAAAACGTTACTTCACTAAAAAGTTAGTTTTGTCTTAATTCCAGTGCAAAAATATTTGCACTGGAAACTAGAACAAAAACATACTAGAAGGATACCCTGAAGGCCTGACAGTTTAAAGATGGTTCCACTCAATGCAAAAGACAAAAATATGAACTTCTGACTCTGAAGATGTGGCTTTGACTGTAACGGGATGGCCTCTGAGTGTGCTTTCAGTTTACTGAGAGAATATTAGAATTCCTTTCCCTTTGTTGCAAAATGGTGAAGGCACGGGAAACACAAGAATTCTCTCTTTCATGTGCTCTCAGTGTCAGTACCATATGCCACTCAAAGCAGTCATTAAATCAGACACATTCCAGATAGAGTTACCAGTAAAACGCAGGAAAACAGTGGCTGCTCGGCTGGAGAGCGGCAGAGCTTCTTTCAGAAGGTTTTGGGCCGATGCGTGGTTGCGTGTGAGTCTGTGTTTGTTTAGGACCCGTGTCAGATTGGCGAGCAGCCTGCGTGATGCTGAGCCCCGTACTCTTGCCTCAGCAGGACTCCCTGTCAGCGGAAGGAGAATGATGGCAGAGTACGGGGCCGAAAGCGAGCAACCTCAGAGGCGTCTCGGTGACAAGAAGCATAAAAACGGAGAACTCACAGGTAACGCTAATTTACAGCTGGGCAACAGCTAACACGACTGTTAAACCCATGAAGATTGAATACAAATGTTTAAAATCTGAGTGCATGGAGCTTTACAGGATGCAGTGCCCTGCAAAAGTGTTCACATGCCATCAAAATGCATAGTTCCTCATGTCACAGTGAGAGTTTTGTTAAGATTTCATGAGATAGGAAAGTGTGACATGCCTCACTAACCCTGAAACCCAAAAATAAAATCCAGTGCAGCCAGTTGCATTCAAAAGTACATGTTGATTAAAGTTCTCTGGTCAGTGATGCCAATATGAAAGTTTATTTAATAAATACAAAACTCACGCTGCCAGAAAACTAAAATTACGCATGAAAATCATCATAATATCAACTTGGTTGACACTGGAACCTCAAAAGACTCGCACCCTGCATTGTTTAAGCCAGCTTAAAACTCAAAACAACCCAAGATTCTAACAGAAAATAGAATACTTTTTCACGGCACTGAAAAGTTTATGAATAAAAACTTGTTTCAAAATCCATCTGATCTACAGAAAGAGGAAAACAAATGTTTGGACACATCTAAGGTCTTAATGGGTTTACAATACCTTCGTTTGTCCATTGGTGCTAAAACGTATCCGTATGAGTTGTACATCATTTAAACTTTTTATTTTAATGTGTAAGAAGCTCTTCTTATTTGTGTGTGTTTTTTGTGGTCTAGACTCAGATCTTCCAGAAGAGGAGAAGAAGCAGAGAGACAAGGAAGACCATGAAAGCCTGGTGTTATGGAAGAGGCCTTTGCTCACACTTTACTACTTCTCCCTGGAGCTGTTCATCACTCTTAAAGGGTGGATGTGGAGGTGAGGAGCAAAAGGAGAGATGCAACCTCCTCTTAAAACATGTCCCTGTTTCAGAAAACCTGAAATCCCCAGACGACCGATGCTGTCCTTTTCCAATTCACAGGCTAACACAATAAGTGAACGCTTTTATTCACATTATAAGCTTTAGTGACACCCCAATTTTCATCTGTAGGGCCTATTGTGATATTGTTCCACCATTTGTCACTACGATAGCTAAGAAGACTTTCCACAACGTTCTGGAGAGTCATCAAAGTTTTTGACCATTCCCAAAGAAGCACATTTTCAAGGTCAGACACTGATGTTGGATGAAAAGTTCTTTCTCGGCTCCAATTCCTTCGACAGGTGTTCCAGGTCTGTGCAAATCACCCAAGTTCTTGTTGGGAACATGAAATGTCTTAGTCATTTTTTTCCCGTAGAGAGGCATCCCGCCTGCCGAGCTCGACACCAGGCCTGGGTTGAACTATTTCGACAGAACACTGTCCAAATCAGTCTGTGGAAAAGTGTGGTGTTCGCTGGGACCATTTCTTTAAAGCAAAACAGAGGATGCAGGCGATCTGGACCTGTTATGTGAAACGTGTGCAAATACGAACGTGCCGACAACACATGGCGACACGTCGACTGTTCGGCTTCGAATGAAATGTCGAAAGGTTTGCCAAAAACATAGGTATGATTTGTCTCAACAGGTTAAACTGTCGCTGTCCATGACTTGGGCTATTTATGTGACTGCAAAGTAGGACATAATTACAAAGTGGAAGCAAAGTACTCTTTCTGTTTTTCTTCTTTTGCAAATAAAAATCTGAATTTTGTCAACTTTTTTGTTTCCACTTGAGATTTAGATCTTTGCAACTCCTCCAGAGTTACCACTGCATTCTTGACTGATTATCTGATTAATGGTGTAGTTGGCAGGTCTCTCAATTTAGGTGAACAGCCATGACTTAGCAGGTTTGCAGTTGTCACAGTTAAAAAACTTAGGATAATTCTCACAACCCAAACCTATACTTTAATGCAAACATCATTAATAATTAATAAACGATGTAATAATTAAATAGATGATGTGTAAATTCAGTCTTTAAAAGCGACTGTAAAATACAAGGCCAAATGACCAAGAAAGCAAGAAAGCAGAACCTAGAAAACAAGCCTTTTTGTCTTAGTTCTTATGTTGCCGTGTCGCTGATAACATCAAGAGGTTGCAGAGGTTGCAGCCAATACATGAGTTTCTTTTTCACAAAGAGGCACTAAAGTTGCTACAGTTGTTCTCGTGAAAGCAGAGGAAATAGCAACTGTGAAAGAACGGCCATCTGACATTACTCTGACGCTTTTTCAAACAACACATCCAGACACCAGACTACTGCTGACCTTGACCGTCTCAGAGCTATCAGCCCAGGTCTCATAGTTTAGACTCAGCCAAATGCCTTTAACACTTCAACGAAGACACTGCGTGGTTTTCTTATCATTATCTGTCTCTATTACTCCTCATAATTACCCTACTTAAAGGCTGGGAAGGATAACTCTACCTTGCAAACTACTGTTTTCGTACTTGCCGAGCAACAACATCACACCAAACTACGTCAGTCGTTGCCTTGATGCACGTTACACGTAGAGTACAGAATGTCTTCAACTTGCTAAATAATCTTTGTTGACACCCAGGTCCCAGAAGAAGGTCAGAGTGTACTCTCGGGGGGGCCCTTGCGGTTAACTGCGTCAGGACAACGTGTTTATGTTAAAACTACAAGAGGATGTGGTGAGCCACAAGCACCACAAGCAGTGTTCTGCCTTAGAGAAGCTGCTATTTACCCAACGCTCCAGACACGTGGTGTACTAACTGCCTATGCTGGCATGTAAATGAGAGCGTTACGGGCTGCAAGGGTGCAGAGAAGTTTATTGTGAGTGTTTTTAGGAGTGGTGCATAATATAAAACATAAAAGCAGATTATCCATGGGGCATCAAGCTGTCTGTTGCTGTGCCTTTACATTTTAGAAATGTAAAGGCACAGTATAAAAAGGGTTTTTCAACCAGTGAATGGATTGTGTGGGGGAGGGATTGGTAAGGAATCCTATCACAAACCTTTCTTTTTAAACTAATTTCTATATTAAGAAGAAAGTTTAGGTTAACTTGTTTTATTTATCTATTTTCCTTGCCAATTTTATACTTTGATCATTTTTGTATTCAGAAAATTTTATCTGCCTTTTCGTTTCATTTTGAATAAGACTTGTCCCCCTCTGAAGAGGACTCGACTGTCCGGCACACCCTCCTCTCCAGAATCCCTGAACTGGACCTGCATGAGCTTAGTGATGTGCAATTCAACCTTGAGCAACCTTTTAGTTTAAAAGTACAAAATGCTATTATTAGCATGTATTACTAACATTGGTAAACTGGGGAAGTCCCTCTGGTTTTCCAACTTGAAACTCAAAAATGGTGAAGATAGCTTGGACATTATTGCCATGTCCAAGTTCCATCTTCAGAATTAAACACAACACATAAGAATCCACCAGCAAATGGTCCTACTTCTTTGCTGTCCACTTTGCGGTGATAGGTGTTCTCCAATGAATACCTATCTTTGGAGAGATTTTAAATTAGTTTTTTTTGTCTACAAAGCAACTTTGGTTGCAATTACAGGTTCTACTATACTTGCACTGCCCAATATGAGAACCACGAATAGCTGACATTTTGATGCATTGATAGGGTTTGGTAGCATTTATTTGGTGATTTTTAGCTGGAAGTAGAATTACAAAAAAAAAAAAAAGCAATAAAGCAAGATACTATGACTTTCTTTGCTGGTGGCAGCTACAAATTGGTAAGAGACAGGCATAAATTTATTTATTTATTTTTAAAAAACTGTCAGAATCAGAATTAGTGTTTGGGTTTTGGTTTTATTTGGGTTTTTGCTAATCTCATCATTGTGTATTATCATTTTGGTCTTGTGACATTTAGTTTATTTCCCTCTGTTCATTATTGTTAGAATGGTGTTTGCCCTTTTGTTAATTATTTTGTGTTTAGTTCCTTAGTTTATTTTTGTGTTACATTCTTTACAGAATTAGATTTAGTTCTCTAGTTTCTTTCTTTTCTGTGTTGGTTACTCTCTTTCCCATGCTTGTATTCGGCCACAGCTGTTCCTCATTGCATCTGATTAGCTAATCTGGCATTAGCCTGCCTCATTTTCCGCTCCTGCCTCCTATAAAAGCTGACCACCCATTTGCTACGTGAGTTCCCTCACCGGCTCTTTCTGTAAACGTTCTAATTTTATTAACCCTATCACAACCAGTTTTTTTTTCCTGCATTAAGGTTCTTTATCAAGGAAAATCGCAAAAACTGGGGCTAATGTTGCTTTAGCTATCTCCCAGAGATTAGAAAAATTCAGACGTTATTGCCTTTTACTTACACTTTCTTACTAGCTAAGGCTAGCTAGCTAACATTACTTTCAGACAGGCAACGTCCTCTGACAGTATATTTATGTATTCCTATATAATTATGTGTTTTTAAGTTGAGTTTACAGTTATTGACAGCTCTATTGTCGGTCTTCTGATTCGTGTGTTTCACTTGCCTCAGATTTCAGAACTAGCATTTAGGAATTACTGAACTCACCCATGTCCGCATGAAAGTCGGAACAACCGGGGGTTTGCCGTAGCTTTAATCTGCAAAGTCTAATTGTTTTAAGGTGTATATCTTATTAAATTGCTCTTCTGTGACTGGGTGAGTTTGGAAGTGGTGAACTGACAATTCAAATGTGCGAATTAAAGAATAAAATTAGGGAAATGTGGAATAAATATGATCAGTAAACGCATTACAAGCTTTAAAACGTCACAGATTTGCCTCAGACCATGTTCAAATATCTTACAGTCATTGTACAAGGTGTTAACTAGAAATCTTTATACATCCCTCAACTTAAAAGAAATGTGATTCTCTTTATTTGGTAAATTAACTTTGTTTTCATTGACTGTTTTCTTGGTCATGGTCATTTTAGAAATATACAGCTGCACTTAGCAGATGTATATCCTGCCTTTTTACCCACATTAAAATCAAAATTATTAGTATGACTGGAGTCTCCAGCTCTAGTCTTTTGGACTTCTCCGTTATTTCCTGTTCTAACACACCAGATTTAAATTACTTGTAACCAGGTCGCTACAGAACTTGATATATTGAGGTAGTTAGTGTCTGGACTGCCAAGAAAAAACATTCTGAACTTTTTAAAAAATAAATGGTAGCTTGGTGAACTACTGCTGGTTGCATCGCTATAGTAAGCTTATCTATCCTTTTTTGTCAAGCCTTAATTTTTAAAGTATGATCATGTAAATTTTGAATGGAGGTGAAGGCATGACTGTTCTGTAAAATTCAACTTTTATATTTATAGTCTCCAAATCTACAGTCATATCTATTGGTCTAAAATCTTGGACATATGTCCTAGTTGTAGCTCAAAATAGAACTAGAAACCTCAGTGGGGGAGGAATAATCAATCAACATCCTGTTCAGAGAGCACTCTGAGTGGCCTCTCTGACCCCAAAACCTTTGAATACATGGCTTTCTATCGGACATTATTAAAGTCCTTAAGGTTTGCACCAGCCCTCTGCAGCTCTAATCTTGGTTTCCTTGTCATGAAAACTTGTAAGGTGAGCCCCCCCTTTCATCTTCCAATAATTTGAATATTGGGGTTTTTGCCTTCAACTTTTTTACTTTCCATCTTCATCTAGAGATAAGTTGATCCAACTCTGACAGTTTGTCACTTAATGAAACAAGTGCCTGCGCATATACACACAAAAATCAGCAATATATATATATATATATATATATATATATATATATATATATATATATATACAGGTGCTGGTCATAAAATTAGAATATTGTGATAAAGTTCATTATTTTCCATAATGTCATGATAAAAATTAAATTGTCATATATTTTAGATTCCTTGCACACCAACTGAAATATTTCAGGTCTTTTATTGTTTTAATTTTGATGATTTTGGCAAACAGCTCATGAAAACCCAAAATCCCTGTCTCAAAAAATTAGAATATTATGAAAAGGTTCTCTGAACGAGCAATAAAAATAATCATCTGAATCAACAAAATAACTCTAAACACCTGAAAAAGATTCCTGAGGCCTTTAAAAACTCCCAGCCTGGTTCATTACTCAAAACCGCAATCATGGGTCAGACTGCTGACCTGACTGCTGTCCAGAAGGCCATCACTGACATCCTCAAGCAAGAGGGTGAGAAACGGAAAGAAATTTCTGAACGAATCGGCTGTTTGCAGAGTGTTATATCAAGGCACCTCAGTGGGAAGTCAGTAGGAAGGAAAAAGTGTGGCAGAAAACGCTACACAACGAGAAGAGGTGACCGGACCCTGAGGAAGATTGTGGAGAAGGGCCGATTCCAGACCGCAGCTAGATGAGAGGTGTTTCCCCGAAAAGTAAGACATATGTCTTACTTTCGGGGTACGGCTTATATTAGCCGACCCCCCTGAAACCCCCGATACGTCTTACAATCGGGGGTGTCTTACTATCTGGTAAACACGGTAGCAGTTCAGTTAGCATTGCGCATAGTTTCTGCAGCTATAGGTTGTGAAATTCGCCAAATGCACAACACCTCTGAATTATTTGGTGAATTCAGACACGACGCAGAGGCTCCCGACAAACACATTATCTTGCCGTCAGTAAACGAAGCCAGGAGACTCTCTCAATATTTCAGCTGCCATTGTTCAATATGACCGTGAAAGGGCGAAAAAAGGCAAGGCCAGCATTCTTTTCTATGCTCTACTAGTGAAGTTAGCATTTAAGCGTAATTCAGGGTAGAGTTGGGTTGTATTAAATTAAAGGGCGTTCCTCATAAAGTACTTAATGAATGATGATGAAAATCCATCTAAGAGCAGAACTGATTAAAACTTGTTGAGGCTTGACTACTTTGAAACAACCATGGCTCTTTTCCACAGATGAAATCCTTCTCTGTTACTCACTCATATTTCAAGAGTCATCATGAGTCTTTGGTTTGTTTTCTGCATATAAACACAACTCTTGTTTGACATTTTCTGTGTTCATTCTTTTTTTTTTCCTCTACCCAGGCTTTGGCATCAAAGACAGACAGTGTTTGGACTTGTGATGCTGCTTATCCTTTTCTCTATTGCTTACCATATTGAGGGACCACATCAGAAGGTGACTGACCTCCTCATGTGTTGTGAATGTAAAAATACCATAGCAACTGTCTGTGATGTAACCAGCTTGCTTCAACTGCAGAGGAGATGCATGACAAATTATTGTAATAGAGTTCTAAAAGGCACATACTTTGTGAGAAATGTTGTTTTTGTTGTTTTAGTTTAGGTAATTTTCTCTGCACTTATAAATGGGTATTTATGAGTGAATGTACTAGCATCATATTTGCTTTCTTTCTTTGCAACTCCCCTAAAAACTCAGCAGGTTGTTCTGTCGATCCACACACAACCCTTCCACTTAGTTTTTTTTTTTTTTTTTCCACCAACTCTGCTTTAGTTGCGATATTTTTCACATCCCATTGGCATTTTTTTTTCAACATTGTACGCAAAGACCTCGGAGTTGTGTAATCACTTCTCAGTAACTGCACGTAACAATTCCTCATGGCTGGCCCCTCACTTCCCAGCACTCTGCCAGCAAACAGAGAGACAGTATGTGCTGTTTTTTGTTTTGCTGGGTTTCCTGGGAAATTGAGTCTTTGGTAAGCCCCCCCACTTCCCTGCACACATTCCCTTCAAACCCTTTAAAGTCCCCTCCTCTTTTCCCGTAATCTGGGGTCTTGACGCTTCCTCCTGGAAACAACCTGCCCTGACTCAAGGGAGGAGGTGTAAACGGAGCGATGGAGTGATAGTAGTGCAGCAGCAGCAGCAGCAGAGAGAGAAAGAGACAGAGTGGGAGACAGACGGATGGATCTTGGCTTGTCTTACTGTACTTGTTGTGTAAGAGCTAGTTGCCACAAAAAAAAAAAAAAAAGAATAATGGTGCTGTTCTTCTCTGAGTGCTGAACACTCCTACCCTACGGCTCTGCGCTCAAAACTCAGCAACCTCTACCTCCAAAGGTTTCTTTCTCTCTTCCTCTCCTGCTCACTTGCCCTCTCCCACCCTTCAAAGCACCCTTCGTTTTCTTTTTTTTTTTTTTCAGTTTTACTCATGTACCTTCTCTCTCTCTCTCTGTGCCTGTCCCTCCCTTTCTCACTCCCCCCCCCCCTCCGCTTCACGTCCCCCCACCCCCCCACGCTCTTTCCTCGCACTCATGCATGTGCCTCTGCCATGTGGTGGACTGTCCCTCTCCCTGGCCTCTGCAGTACGTGCGCTACATGGAGAAGAAGACGCTGTGGTGTGCCTATTGGGTTGGCCTGGGTATCCTCTCCTCTGTGGGTCTTGGCACCGGCTTGCACACCTTCCTGCTCTACCTGGTAAGACAGAATTTCTTCAGGGAGAGTTGCCTGGCTCCTCCACGCTGCAGCTCTTCACTTCCCCATGCTGGTTTGTGCCTCGGCTCAAACCCAAACAGAGCGGGTGGTGATGATGATGATGAGAATGATGGTGGTGCAACCAGTGACGCAGGTTTTAAATGCACGGTTGACGACGTTGTTGTGCTGCTGCAGAGTTTTGACGAGGGTGAAAAAAGCTTTCTGGAGTCGTTTTATGCATTTGCACTTTGTTTGCATTCGTGTGCATGTGGTGGGTGTGAATAGGCATTATGATAGACGCACTGGTTTTGACAGGCAGGCTAAAACATTTGCACTCACTGACCCCTTTGAGTGCACATGAGGATAAAAACACTCTCCCTCCCCCTGTCTGAGTTCTTTCTTTCTCCCTTCTTTCCTGCTCCCCACTGTTTTGCTCACTCTCACTTTCTTTTGTCACTCCCTCTCTTTTTATGCCTCTTCTCTGTTTACGTTCTCAGTTTTACTCACCCCTTCCCTCTCTTTTTTTTTTTTTCCATATGTTTTCCTCCAAGAGTCCTAATCTCTGAGTGCCTCAGTTCAGGGCAGTGAGGATGTTGGGAAGAGGGAGGGCGGCGGGTGTTGTTTCTGCACTTCTGATACCAGAACATCTGCTGGTCCTTACTGCTTCTAGTCCATCTGTCATCAGGGGACTTCGCTGTCACACTCTGGCGCTTGTGCCCAGTGGAGCCGAACTGGAAACTTTGAAGTGTGTGTCCTCTGTTATGTTGTTTTGAAAAGCCAAAATCTGTGACGCTCCAAAATGTAACATGAGAGTTGTTGTTTTTTTTCCCCCCTCTAATCTCCCTTGACTCCCAGCTCTTTTCAGTGGAAGGTTTCAAAGTGTTGCATCGCCATCTAGTTGGAGTGGTTGTTATTGCAGGTTGTGGTGTCACTGAGTTCATGACAGAACCTGATGCTCCTTCCTGCGGCTGCTGCTGTACATTCTGTCTCCAGCCTGGAAGATACAGCATGTTAAACACTGTTATTAGCTCTGCTGATGTAGAGTGCCATCTAAAAATATGCCCTTTTTAATCCCATAGCACAGTGGGAGTAGACTGTTTGTTTTCCAGAAAAAATGGAGTTTTCAGGAGAATACAGGCCCTTTTTCTAGAACAATATTTGTTTTGTTTTAAATTTGCTCTGATTTTTAATTTATTCAAAGGCTCCATTAGAGAAAGTAAAATGTAGGCAGACTTGTTACTCAGTAAAGGTAAGAAATTTTCAGCATTGATTTTAGCTGAAAATGTAAATGGTAGTTAACAAATTTTTTCAAACACAGACCGACATGTCCAGAAAATTCAACTTAGCTTATTTCTGGTCATTCTATGGAAGAATGTAATTGAATTTTATCAAGAGAACATTTGATAACTTGATATTTGATATCAAGAGAACAATGAATTGCTTGATAACAAAGGGAGTTTGAACTCCTTCAAAACTCACATTTTTTGGGGTCTAATTAAAGGAAGCACATTGTGCATGCAGAGACAGACCTGGGTGTCGAGAGGAAGCTTTATACAGGGAAGTGAATACAAACAAGAGAGAACATTTGTGCAGAAGACATAAGTTTGAAACAGAAAACGGGAAAAACAGTTGAATTAAAAAAATGTCTAATATGTGGTGAATGATACTGTTTCATGTTATTGTGGTATTTATGTTTAGTTGTCTTCAAACTGATGTAGATCATCTGTCCATGCACCAAGGATCCTAGCCGCAGGCTTTGATTGGACGATAACTGTAGGGGGTGCAGGAGCTAAAGTTAATAAAACTTGCAGCTGTAATGGTACCAAGTGGTAGTTCAGTACTGGCTGAAGAAGCTCAATATAAATGCTCTCCACGCTTCTAATTTAGATTTCCATCAGATATGAATTAATACCTAAATAATTGGATTTTCTTATTTTATGATCAATGAATGCACTAGATTTAGCAGCTTGTGCTGACAACACTCTTCAGTGTGGAGGCTGTTGCCGAGCAAAGACTTGAATTTTGCTATTTTAAGAATCATTTAAGTGTTTAGAAATTAAGCCAGGAGAAGTACAGCAACGGCAGACTATTTTGTAGAAATTATATTTTCTACAACATGTTGAGACATATCTGCAGTTCAGTCAGGCTGTGTGAGAGCAAGACTTTCAGTAGATCACAGGAAGGCTCAGCAGAGTAAAGTCACTATCTGGAACATGCTGGATTTGAACATGTTTGCAGCCTTTTGGTAAATTTCAGAGTTAAAATAAGGAGCTATAATCTCTACACGATAAACAGGCTACTGTTTTAGTAATGCTTACGATGCAAACTGATTAAATGTCAGTTTAAAATGTCAACCATTGAAATATTTATGTTGGAAATTTGTTGTGAAATCTGTTCTGCGAACACTGTCTCACACAGTGCGACATTGGCTCTTTGCCCAATTTAAATGCTGTGTTTTCCGCACTATAAGGCGCACCGTCAATGAATGGCCTATTTTAAAACTTTTTTCATATTTAAGGCACACCACATTATAAGGCGCATAGAATAGACGCTACAGTAGAGGCTGGAGTTACATTATGCATCCACTAGATGGAGCTGCACTAAAGGGAATGTCAACAAAACGGTCCGACTCCGGTCAGCGAGGAGAGCCTTCCGCGACTGGGCTGGGGCGTGGCCAGACGATGGTCACCCTTCTCCGTTTGCGCACAGCATGTTCATGGAGAACGTGGTGCTAAATGACCTGCAGACGACCTGATTCTAGACGGTCGGTAGGATGATAGGTCAGTCAAACTTTATTAATAGATTACAAACCAGCGTTCTGACAACTATCATAGCATGCACCGCACGCTTCTTCTTCTACGGGCGAAAATGAAGTCGGCTCAAAGTGAAATGGGATTCATCTGTTTCTACTAATTCTTAGCAGATTGAGAATGGAGACCGATGTGGCTCAAGATTCTAGATCTGAAATGAATCAGAAACAGGAAGTCAAAACTTTACAAAAACAGATTGAAAATTTGCCAAAAAAATTCTGATTGATACATCTCTAGCAATGTACTGTATTTTTCTGACTATAAGCTGCTGCTTTTTTTCCACGTTTTGAATCATGCGTGGTTATAAACTGTGGCTTTTATGTGGATTTTTCTTCAACCACCAGGGGGCTCTTTAGCAGGAATTGAATCATTGGTGGTCAAAATTGGAAATAAAAGAAGAAAGTGCTAATTTTCATTTGGAACAAGCACATGCTAACAGCAGGCACATGGAGAAATTGCTTCAAACTCATACCACCTCATCATGGAAAACAACATGAAGAAGTTAATATGATGCAGCTTTTAAGTTGAAGACTATCGATCTGGCAGTACAGGAGGAAAATAGAATTGCTGCATGTAAGCTTGGTGTGAACGACTCCATGGTTCGGCATTGGAGACGCAGGGCTGTGTCCTTAATAGCAGATTTATTAAGCACGCAGCCCTCTGCTGCCCTCTGCTGCTTCCTTGTGGAAATCCGAGAGCAGCGGAGATACCAGTGGCTTATAGCCCGGTGCGGCTTATATATTTATGTTTCCAGTTTTGTTAAAAAAAATTTGTAGGTGCGACTTATAGTAAGGTGCGCTTTATAGTCCGGAAAATATGGTACATAGTAACACGTTGAGTGTTGTATCCAGACCTTGGCTTTTGTTCTTTAAATGATCGTTAAACACTAATTAAATTCTTCATTAAACCTAATTGGAGCAGATTCTAACAAATAAAAAAAAAAGACCCTGTGGCCAGACTGTTGATTTTACACCTTCCACATGTCACCAAACCTCAGTGAAGATTATTTATTTATCTGAATTTAAAAGATTTTAGTTTGCATTTGACTTTGTCTGTTTGATGGGAACTGACACATCCAAGCATGTTCTATATGAGGTTGTGCATTTCTAAACCCCGACAAGATATCAGTGATTAAGATGAAAATTTTGGGAATTAAAAATGGCATTCTGCAGAATGCCTGTGGACGTTTCGCACTGTTTTTAGTAAGTAGGATAGGGTCAGTGATTGTAATTAGGTCGACCATGTTCAGAACTTGCACCAAGATGTCTCTTCTTAAAAAAAGAACTAATATTGAGGACATGAGATGGCCTCATAGCAGCATATAACGCATAGATTCAGGGACAAACCGGCTGTTTGTTTACGTATAGAAAACCCTTTTCTAGCAACATTTGCATAAATAGTTTCAATCTGACATCAATATTCTCGACTAACCCAGTTTAGTCAGTCAGCAGAGGGTGCCAGTGGTCTAAAGATGCAGTTGTTAAACTGCTACAATGATATCATGGAAATATTGTTTGGGGATGAAGTTTATCCCTGAGTATTCATTTGACAGATTACTTTTTTTTTATTTAAAAAAAGTAAAGAATATCTGAAATTTTCTTGTTGCAGAAATACTGACATGAATAATGAAAACACAGTTTTCATTACTTTTCTAAGACAAAGAAATGGATTAAATCAACCACTGCTACTTTTGACTTATTTTTGATTATCTTCATAGATTTATTGACCTTGAGTTAATTTGACTTTCTAGCCTTCATTCTGGATTATGTTCATCATTATTATTATTCATAGAAATTAAAGCAACTCTCATTCTGATCTTAAGATAAAATTTTCAAAAAGTCCTGCTTTTTTTTATTATTTTGTATTAAACTTTGTAAAACTGACCAGTCAGCTCCAAAATTCATTTTATTAGAAATAAATGAGCGTATCACATTTTCTAAATAGTAAACACTCTTAGAAATTGGCGGGAAGCGGTGAACATTTGCACTCTGGCAAATCTGCAAAGTGACCAGCAGGGGAGCTAAAGGGCCGAATGAGGCGGTGTAACCCATCCCACTCGATGAAAGCAGAGCACAAGTGGCAGCTCTCCTGTTCCCTGACATTGGCAATTGCTGCTCTGTGTCTCCTCTCTGTGTTTTCATCCCGCTGAGACGGCGGGAGATCATTGTACACGGTTCAGGGCCAGTTAATGGAGAAAGACAAAACGCTGCTGCTCAGGCGTATGAAGCAGGAGAGAAAAAAAGGGCAAACTTGGCACATCATCAAGTATATTTTATCCAGCTGCTTTGGGAGTAGGAGGTAGTGGGTGGCTGCTCTCATTACAGAGCATGAAAACAATAAAATGGCACAGGAAAGCTGGAGAGATCTCATTTCAGTAGGAACTGTGGGGAGAAAGATCGTTGTCCAGACGTGTGCGTTTGTGAACATGTTCTCATGCCGGTCGCCCCTCACCTGTGTGGGTTTGTGCCACAGTGACTCTCGAGTTCACGGATGGCAATCAGCTTTCATCTCATCTCTTTTCTGTCGGTTCCTCTTTTTAATTGAAAAGACATTTGCAGTGTGTGTGATTCCTAAAAGCTTGGGAATGTTGTAAATATTTTAGAAGAGAGCTCATCTGAGTCATACAACATTAAATTACTTTCAGTAATGGTTGTTGCTATTAAGTCATTATGGCGGCATGAAAGTTAGTCAATAAAATTAAAACTGGCGTATTTTACTGTTTACAAAATAGCAACAAGGATTTTTTTTCTCTATTTTGTTCTTTTCTTTTTTTATATATAAGTAAACAGAAGTGCCCGAAGCGTGTTTCTGTGAACAGTGGTTTGCAGAAGTATCACTTTCTTCCCATTTACTGGAGCGACAAACGTCAATGTGTTTTACTGGGATTTTAGTAGACACAAAAATACAGATTAGTGCATTGTTGTGAAATGGAGGGAGAATAATTACAAGATGGTGATATTTAAAACGGTCAACTTTTGCTGCAGACTTCTGTTAGGTTTTCCAAACAGAAATCACTTTTGCACCAGTATCAAGTCTTCAGTGATCTCTATCAGATTTTATATTTGGATTGTTCTTCATTCAGCGTCCCTGTCTGAGCTGAAGAAGAGCATTCCCACAGCATGATGCAGCCACCAACACGTTTCACTGTTGAGGATAATGTTCTTTTTTCACCATGTAGGTCGGAAAGTTAAATGTCGCGTGGTCGGCAACGTTTAATAGACTTTGGAATGATTTTCTATGAACAATGTTTTCTTCACTTTCCAAATCGAATTTGTGGAATGGGCATCTAATTTTTGATGCCCATTCAAAAATTAGACAGTCTCTAGCCTGACTAAATCTCTCCTCAACTTTCTTCCTGACATGTCTGCTGAGTTCCTCAGACTTCACGATGCTGTTTGTTTTCTGAACTTGTCTAACAAACCTTTGACGCTTTGACAGAACAGCTGGATTTACAGAGATTAAATGATGCACTCGTGGTCTAACTCTGTGACTTTAGAAGCTGATTACATTGGATGTTTTTTTAGGGGAATCAAATTAAAGGAAACTCTGTGCAAATAAATGCCCGACAAATCTTTTAAAATCCGTATCTCTTGCTCTTACTGTTTCACAATTGTGCAATTTGACCCCTATAATTGTAATGTGACAGATGAATTTTTTTTTTGCAAGGGACTGTAGGTGTTGGCAGTTGATGATGGCAGTAAAAGGGGAATTGAAAGAATTTGACTCTGTGTATGTAACTTGTGATTTACAGCCACTTTTCCTTTAAAAAAAAACCAACAGTGGCTTATCTAAATAAAGGAACATTCTGTATTTTTTGTATTGGGTTTCATTTAGGATTTCTAGATTATAGGCTGCAAAGGGAGGCTCGTGCAGAATATACAGATTTTCCACTGCACCCCTCCTGAAATTAAGCTTGGACTGTTGGCAATTACCAGAAGCTGAGCTTTAATTACAGCCAGCTATCACTCTAAGCGATGAGCAGGTCGTGGAATGCGGCTTTTGGAGGCTATTCCTGCATTGTTGTTGCACTTACACCTCTGCCTCAGTGATCCAGTTACTTTGAAGCAAGGCGACAGTTTCAGCGTAAAGCACGGTTTGCCCACACATCTACTGTCTGACAAGAACGTGTGGGTGAGGGAAAACTCATTTACGTCACGGCAGGGAGCTGGACAAAGGACTGGTATGCGAGTGATGCCCTCTGCCTCACTCTTTTGCAGCGACAAGCCTCTGTTTTATTCCAGGGCAAATAGACGTTCACTCAGACTGAAACTCGGCCGCTTTGTTTGAGTTGTGACTCACAACCTTTGTGACCCGGGGGCTGCACTGCTGAGCAGGATTAGTGGCTTGTGAGGCAACTTTGGGTTCAGCCCAGGTATTCAGTGTCATGATGGTTTACTGCTGACTGCATCCATCCTGGGAAAACTCACCTGCTCCGGATGCAGGTTGAGTTCACAGAGGGGGTGTGAGAGGGTGCCATCAAAATGTCTTCACTCAGAGTGAAAAATATCAACCCAGGGAAGAGGATTTTCCTTCTAGTTCTCTGAGACTGTAAATTTAGATTGTGACTGTAGGGATCGACATTTTCTTGCTCGTTACTTTTGTCAGTTTGGGGCATATTGTTTCATGAAAACATTTATTTACAGGATAAATTAAGAAAAATAAACTGGCTCATAAATATTTTAACGTTTTTATATAGCTGTGTGTGTGTTATTTTATGAACACTGAGAAACAAATCTGTTCTTAAAAATACAGCTGTTATCATAGCTGGTATACTTGTATGTATTTTGCAGGAAAATTCATAATTGGAATAATTTACATTTTCACATACAATTTGTGCTGCTTGATGCTTTCAGACTTTTTATTTATTATATTTCTTACTTACAATAAGTTAAACTATTTTTCATGAGACTTGATGTTTTTTATTTTTAAAATTAGTTTTTCTTAAATGCATCTATTTCACAGATTTTTTTTACCTGCCTTTTTATTTTAAACAATTTCTTACTATGTGGATGAGTATTTATATTTAATAATTCTGTTTTCACTCTTACAGACAAGTCTTGAAATTGTTGCTTCCACTGTCATTGCTCTTCCAGGTTTTTCTTATCTTTTTGAACCTCCACTGAGAATGACTCAGCATGGCACAATCGTCTCTTTTTTTGTTTTTTTTTTTACACCAAAATGACAATTGATACGCTGCATGCATGTTACCCAGAAAAGAAGTGACACATCGGGATCAAGTTCAGTTGGTCTTTGAAAAAGCTGAAAAGCGCCTCTTGACTCACCGGTACCTGGCGGTAATGGATCTCTCACCTTAACTTCGACACCTCCTTAAGTTCCATTTGGCGGCATTAATTTTTAACTAAATCTAGGTAGTGTGTCGGAGCTTTGTCACATGGATTTGATCCCATCACTCCAAAAAAGGCAGTATTAATTACGTTCTGTAAAGATGCATTGTTTGTGGATATTCCTCCTTTTAGAGCTCCAGTTATAAGTAGGGGACGGTGATTAAATAGGAGTTCAAATTTTATTACTTTATTTTTTCACCTATAAGACTGGAGACACCGATACGCCTGAACATCTTGTGAGTCACTCTTCATTAAAAGTTTTTCAAAAGCAAATACCAGCAGGATATTTCACTGAAACCCTTATGTATGCGTGTGTGTGTGTGTGTGTGCGTGTGTGTGTGTGTGTGTGTGTGTGTGTGTGTGTGTGTTATGTTTAATGGATTCTCAATCTCAACTGTCTCACCTCAGGGTTTTGAGGCATTTGGCGCTCAGTTAGTTAGAAACCCCAGGAGTCCTGTCAATACCAAGTACAAGTTCTATTCAGCTTGAATGCTACACACACACACACACACACACACACACTAACGAGCCAAAGGAAGCAGGTCTTGGGCCAAAGTGGGTTTAGTGTTTAAAATTGGACCAACACGCGCCCTAGAACAAGCCAAACATGACCAGACCAAAGCCGAGCGCTGCTGGCTGCCTGTGTACGTGTAAGATTTTAAGCATAGATATCTTATGACTTTCTACGGCATAAGATTACTAAATGCTTTCTAGATGCAACCAGGTGCTTCTGTGTCGTAGCTTTACTGTCCTTCCAGATAGCGGCAATTCATTAATTTGGAATTCAAAAAGCTTGACTTTACTTTTTTGTGACTGAGTGTTACGAAGACTGTTGAGAAAATAACATTTATATAATAAAACTTGAGGCAGGAGTTTTTGAGGAAGGATCACATTACTTTTATTTTCTGTAAAAATGAGGTAAAGCAAAATCATATTCAGGCTGTTTTAATATAATAAAGGCTGATCACTTCAGTTTTTACCCTTTTGTCAGAAGAAAGAATAAAACAAAACAAAAATAATTTTATTGTTCACTGCTATGGGAGTAATTTTTAAGAAATGTACTAGAACAAACTTAGAATTGTGGAGTACTCACTTTAACCCAGAAAAGGAATTAGATCAGTCACTCTTTAGCTTATTTTATCAGAAACTGTAGAGTACTCACTATTTAGAAATGAATTAGTTATTTATCAACCCTGAACAGGAGCACTTAGTTTACATACTTTAGAACAACATTAGATTAGTTTTCTTTCCTCTTTTTTCTTTCCTTTGGTTTATTTTGTTTGTATTTCATTTTAACTCATGTAAAGCACTTTGAATTCCCTTGTTGCTGAAAATGTGCTATATAAATAAAATTACCTTACCTTACTTTTGTGAGGCAAAAAGTGCCTAAAATGGAGCTTTTATCATTGAACAGCGATATTAATTCACATTATATGTACAAACAATCTCAATCTTTTTTAACCTTTTTCTATTTTTTTTGCCAGTGTTTATTATTTAACTCAAGTGGTATAATTATTTCTAATTGTTTCTGATACTAAATATATATAAAAAAAAAACTACTGGAAGCATTTAGGCATTGAATATTGTTGAATAAGTTTTTACAGCCAAGTAAAATAAATCTAGTCCATGTCTGTATAATTTTTATCTGAACAGAGTTGATCAAATTGCGTAATTCACAGCAAGATGATTTTCAAAAACCTTAAAAATTCAAGTCGTTTTTTTTTTTCTTTTTAACAAATTATAGTTTATAATGAATTACTCATTTATTTGAAGTAATGTAAAAATATCAGCTTTATTTTAATCACCTTCTGCGTCTAACATAAAATTGCTTCAGAATCCTTTAAACTGAAATAAAAGTCTTTTTTTTTTTCTTGTCCAAAGTTTCCTCTGCTGAACGTTTGAGGACAGAATGAATCTGTGTGTCTGCTGGGGAGTGGTTTCAGAACACCAAGTCATATGGTGAAACCACACGGATAAATCACCAGGACCAGCCCCTGTAACCTCTTCATGGTGTGTACTTAACCACCCACTTCTAAACACCCCTGCCCCTCCTCTCTGTGTCTCGGCTCCATCCATGGCCCGAGTCCAGAGTTCCCTTACCTCCCTCTTGGATCCAGACCGGGGCTTCTTCATAACGAACTAACCTCTAATGTTTGTCCTTTGCCTCCAGCAGTCTCCCACTGTATGAAGTGGTTAGCAGGTTGTGCTAGCTGGACCGTGTCTGATGTGCCTAAATGACCCTCGACAACCACAGCGACCTGTTAATGATGGGACTGTCCTGTGGCTGCGGCCGCTGAGGACCGGTCAGTTTCTGGACGGCCATTAATGCCCGCGCCGGGCTCCGGAAGCAGCTGGAGACTGAGACGAAGCGTTCACAAGCCGTGTCTGCTTCTGATTGGCTGCTAGTGCGTTAGGCGATATTTAATTTGAAAAACGGTACGGTCAAGCAAAAACCTTTATGGTTTTTGATAAATAACAAAAGTAGACTTTAATAGCCACTTAACAGGCTTCCGTCTGTAACATTCCTATGTCCGTGACTCTTAAGTTACTGTTGGTACTTGTGCTGTTTTTGGACATTTTCAGAAGAAATTTGGATGTAAATTGCGTCAGTGTTTGTAAAGATTATGCCAAATTTTACTTCTCTAGTTAAAACCATCTAGATTCAAACTCAACAGTATACCAGTTCCTAGTTCTAAAACCAATGTGATTTACAAATTAATTTGCCCAGCCACCAGGTTAACTACTGCTAACAGTACAATTTAATACCATTCATAACTTTTCAACCCTACATTCACTAAAGGAGGTTGTACAGTTGCACAAGGTTTGATTGAATAATACAGTAATCAGAAACAAAGTAAAAAAAAAAATTCATTTATTGCTGCTTTTACTAACTTTTATATTTTTTTGATTTCACCTTTTATTTGACAAGACAACATACATCCAAGACCGTTTTATTGGACTTTAGGGTTTGGGGTTTGCAAGAAAACTCCAACTTGGATTTCAACCCTGACATGTCTGACTTCAGTGAGCCTGTTTGGGCCGTCGTTCCAACTTAACAAATGGAAATCCTAACTTCTGAATACGAAGCAATCTTATAGTTGAGCCACATGCTTCAAACAGTCATGCAGTGTTAATAGGTAAAAACTGTTTAACTTCCTTTTTCCATGATCTGTTTTACTACAGTTTTAAAATATCTACCAGTCTGTGATCACAGAGGCACTTGTGTAAGCTTTTATAAATTTGTGTGAGCAGAAAAAAAGGCTGGAATACAAAATAAGAAGATAAAAGTATTTGTCAGGACATTTCTTGTTATAAAATTGATCCTTTCTACTATCACCATGTGCTTTCTCAGTATGCTGGAAGTGAAGACTAAATGTGATCTGCTGGTTTACATGGTTGTATTTTTTTGTAACATTTTATGATTAGTTGAATCAAATATTACTGCATCCTAATCAGGTTGATCTCTTATAAATACTTATAGGTCTAATTCAGATTGCACTGTACTGGAATAAAGCTTGAACTACATTGAATTTTATACAGTTGGATCTAAATAGGGTTGGCCATGGGGAAAAATGAACAAATCACATATACTATAAATTGAACTGAATTGAATTTTGCTAACTTGACCTGGAGTTGAACTGAACTGTAAGAAAACTGAGCTGAGTTATGAATTTAACTCTCATCAATTTAAATGAACCAACTGAATTGAAATTACTAGAGCTAACACAAACTTGAGTCGAACTGACTTACACCAGAATGAATTAAACTTAGCTAAACTTCACTGAGTGAAACTCTGTTGAACTGAGTTGACATTAATTCAGTGTGTTGCCTTCTGCTCATCTGAATTTAATTTAACTGAAAGATGGCAGACAAAACAAGTTCATTTACATCACACTATTCACTATTCACACACAAGACAATACTAATTTTTTGACAGGAATGTAAAGGGAAGACGATGAAATGACAAAAACCTTTATGATTTGCTTAAAATGAGATGCATGAAAAGAAACATGCCAAAATGCAAGCACAAATTTGATTATGAAATCCTGTGATTCATGTAATGAGATTCTGTGATCATAAAGTTGAGGTTTTCCAGATAGTGCAGTTTTGTCTTCTAAATGATATGAATCATTACAGAATTATGTCACTAGTGTACCTTTTCCCCCCCTTTTTTTTGCCAACAGTGAGCAGCACCACTTTAATTTTAACGTGCAGTTATGAATTATCAGTCAGTTGAATTTAAAACATGCTTCAAAACAAACAAAAAACAAACTCAGACTTAAATCTACACCCTCAGTCTGCAGAAAAGTTTTACAATGAACAAAAAATGTCCTGTCTCTGCAAATGCGACACTGAAATCACAGAAGGGTTAGCTAGCAAAGAAAATGAAACAAAAAGTTTCCCAGTTGTGTGCTAAGTTGGATTGGGGAAAAACAAACAAACAAACTCCACGCCCTCCAGTTATATTTCAGAAAAGCTTTAAGGGGTTAATCCTTAGTCTCGTTTTGTTCTAAAAGCTGCTCTGGTTCGGCCATGTGTCCTAACACACACACACACACACATCTCACGGTGATATCACTACACAGTGCTCACAATTCCCTTGTTACTTTATCTGTGTGGATCTAAGCACTATTTTGTGGCATGAAAGCCTGTCATCATACGACAGATATGAAAACAGAAACAGCATGAGGTGGGGTGGTGGGTGGTAGTTCAGTACACATCAAATCTCACCTGGATTCTGTTTACAGTAAACTCTGTGTATGTGTTTGACTGTGTGTGTGTGTGTGTGTGTGTGTGTGTGTGTGTTTTATTGTTAATAATTTACCTCTTTACTCTGGAACTAGGGGATCTGCTTTTTAAGTTCCTGCTTGCACACGTCTGTCATCAAGCGAGAAGCATACCGAGACAGACGGAGGCAGCTACCTGGATGTTAAGCTGGCCGGACAACATGAGAGGGCTGGATTTTTCCGGAAGGAGAGAAGCAGTGACACAGCATTAAACATAGAGAGGGAGGGGGAAAAAAAAAAGAGAGCGAGTGTGAGCAGGTACTCTTAGTCACGCAACACGCTCTACTGTTGAGCTCCAAGTAAGTGTGTGTGTGTGTGTGTGTGTGTTGGGTAAACACACCGGGAGTTGTGAGCAGGATAGTTTTTCTAGTTCATACAACCGTCTGCTTGACGAGTTTGTGTTATTGAAGGTTCTGTGTGCGTCGACGTGAAAGTGGCCCCCTCTTCATATTCAGATGGGAGGACGTGTGCTTGAGGAGTTACAACTCTGACTGGGTCAATGCTGGGAGTTTCTTTATTTTTCCATCTGGGTCACTAAGACATCCTGGTTTGGGTTTGGTAACAACAGTGTTAGCAACCGGATTTTTGTTCTAAAATCTGGAGCGGCTTAGTGTTTATGCAGGCACTTATGCGTACAGAGGTTTTACATCCATCAGCGGCATAAATGTCATATTTACTTGCAAACTGATTGTAGATGCATTTATTTTTTGTGATACAAAATCTGTTATTTTCTAATTGATTAGGACTGATTGCAGCTAATAGATGTCATCAATCTATATGTTTTTTTTTTAAATTACTAAGCAATTTTATCTCTAAATTATTCAAAAATTATGTACGCTTTTTGACATGATCTGGAAGAAAATCCCAACCTTCAACGTCAGAAAAACTGGATAGGATCAACCTGCAAGGAAACAGTTGGAACACCATCTTCACTGTCCACTGCAAAGTTGGTTCTACCCACATTTACCAGCTAAAATACCCACTGGAAAAGGTTTTTCCATATGAGACAAAGTTATAATAATATAACTTTGTCATCTTATTATGACTTATAATAAGTCATAATAAGATGCATATTTGGAGGAGTGAAGATGCGTCTTTTAAAACTGTATTTTGACCACATTTCCAAAGAATTGTGGTCAAAATACAGTTTTCCTGGGACATTGAACCAATTATCAGTGGGAGAATGTTTTAATTTAAGCCTGTATTATTCTGATGCGAGGCGGATCAGAGAATATCCTCACTTGAACGCAAGCTTTCTTAAACGCAAACCCAATGATTGTTTTCACAATCCTTAAAACAGATGAATCATTAAATGCCCTAAATTGACCTGATATTCACACCCGTGCCGAGTGCTTGTTGGCTCTGAGCTGGAAGCTTGATTGGATGTTATGCGTACCATACATATTTAAAAGCAGAAGCACATTTCCTTTAGAGATGACTTGGCAGTTTCTGTTGCCTAACTGTGCTGTCACATCCCGTCCCGTCCCGTCCGGCCTCGTCTCGTGCGGGTGCGGAAGTTCCAGCCCAGCCCCAGGTTTTTGCCAGAAGGCAAATGGTGCTGCATTGTGTAATGCCAAACTGCCTCTGTGTGCGTCATAGGGAGCACCCTTCCTACACGCACATCCATGAGTGTAAACACATGGAAGAAACAGTACAAAGTGTCTTCTTACATCAGCCCACACCACAGTCGTGCCTTTATTTACAGGGATCATACCAGAGAATTGTCTGATTGTTATATATCCGTTTACAGGTTTGCGCTGAATGGCTTGTGTTTTTTTTTTTTTTTCAGAGAAATCTGGTCACATGATGATGGCTTCTGCTTGCTATAAAACCTAATCAAACTTTGAACTCTGAGACGAGATGTTATCGTACTTATTGTCAAAGTGAGTCAGACTTGAGTGACCACGAAACATCATGCTTAAAGGGCTGTTATTTCTTTTCAAGAAGCCTACGATGATAACTAAATTACAGGAGTGGAAGCAGCATTGTAAGAGATTATTTGTTTTTATTCGCTACTTAGCACTCAGTTACTGCAATCATAGAGTTCTCTGACTTCATCTAACCGGGAAGCTAAATTATTGTTTGAAAGTGTTTTTGTTTTTCCAGATGTCCAGCTACCTGAGAACTAGGCCTTAGTTTAAGTCACTTCTCTGCAGCTTCTGTATGGTTACCATCCATTAAGAAATACTAATCTAAAGGGAGCAAATCATGAAAATCTCATAAAAATAAGCATGAATCAAGCTGAACAGAAAAAGAAAACAATTAAATGGTGGTTCGTTGGCTTAACAGCTTGATTTGTGATAATCAAATTAATTTACTTTGCCTCAGAAAACTGCAGCAAGAGGATTTTCTTTGTATAAACCAGTCAACTCTTAATTATTTAAATTTCCGCATTCCTGGAAGTGCAGGGTGAGGAGGTGGAGTAGCAACCATGTTTCAGTCAGATTTAATGAAATGATGCCAGGCAAATTAATAGCTGCAGTTCTTTTAAATATCTAACCCTTAGCTTTCCTCATCCAAATTACAAAGCACTAAAACCACTTCTGGGTTTTGTTTTGTGTCATCCACCACAACCTTTAAATGTTTAGATAATTTCTTTCTTATCTAATTTAGTGTTCAATACCGATAAGGTCATTAGAGAGGGGGAATTTACAACTGACGGTACTAAACAACCATAAATGGCAAACATGTTGTTACCTTTGACATGGTTGGCTAATGTCATCACCTTGGACTGCTAACGCTACTGAGTCACATGAGCTGAAAATCAAGTTTGTTCTTTTGTTTGGTGGAACCGGAGCAACATTTGGCTGACGTCGTAGATAAATGAAACAAAGCACATACAGTGTAGTTGCCACTTGTTTCTGGTTCATTGTTCAGTTCATACTTCACGTTCCTGAGATTTTCTCTGCTGCACGTCTCTATGGCTGTTGGTGCTTTAATAGCTCTGCACCACCACTATTTATCCTGCAAACGTTTAATGTTTGTCCGTGCAACTCGTAGCACAGTTTGATTCTGGCCCACATAAAACTGTCATTATGTTATTAGTTAATATTTGACTCACTGCTGCAACTTTTCACCCATGCTAATATTAGAGGGGTCTTCCACTGACTCAAAAATACCAGCAGGTAGCTCTGCTCCCACTCTGTTTGAGTTAATAGTTTTCACTTGCTCTTGCTTTGAACTAATTAGCATTTTCTCCTTCTTTCTCACTTGTCTGTGTTTGCTGTCTGGTATTCAGGGACCTCACATCGCAGCGGTGACCCTGGCAGCCTATGAATGTGGTTCGGTGGAATTCCCTGAGCCTCCCTATCCGGACCAAATTGTCTGTCCCCAACAGGAAGCACCGACATCCGGCCCCGGTGCCGAGCAGGTGGATGCGGGGGCAGACGGGATGGTGGGCCTCCAGGGAAGCATCTCCCTCTGGACCATCATCTCAAAAGTTCGTCTGGAAGCTTGTATGTGGGTGAGTCTTACTAGGATTGCACCGGCTGTGGGTACTTGCCTTGGTTGAGTCACTTTGCAGTGATCGGAACCAGATTTTGCTGGTGTATTTTACTGTAACAGTGAAACTACAGTGCCTCACCAAAGTATTCGTGCCCTTTTCACTTTTGTGTTGTTTTGCTACAACAAACTTCAATTTATTTATGTGGAAGCTATGAGATACACCAACACAAAGTAGTCCATAGTTATGAAGTTTGCAGTTGTGCCACAATCATGGCTTTAGCAGATAGATCTCTGTGAGAACATTTTCCCCTCACCTGTCTGCTGTTTTCCTTTCTCTTCCTGATGCTCTTTGTTCACTTACATTCTCTAACACACCTCAGAGGCCGCTACAGAACAGTTTGTAATTCAACCCAGTTTATTTATAATGCTGTTGTAATTTTATAACATTTTAAATAATTCACAACAAATGCCGTCTACAAAAACGTAATTTCAATTCAGTCACATACATTTAAATTTATCCTAGTTATCAAGCGGTACATTAAGCTCACTTAATTATTAAAATTAGATTAAAAAGTTTTTATCCGTTTCCTGAGATTAAGCCATGCAGGGAGTTGCAAGGATATCAAACAAGCTGAATCCAAAAGAATCCCAAACCTTCAGATTTTTATTTGAAAGAATTGCTGAAAACTGTGCATCATTTTTGCACCACTTTATGAATTGCATAAAAGTTTTACTTTTATCAATCAATCAATCAATAAAATTTTATTTGTATAGCACATTTCAGCAGCAAGGCATTTCAAAGTGCTTTACATAATTAAAATAAAAACAGTATGTGAGAAAGAGTTTTTTTTTTTTTAAAAAAAACATCATTAAAACGCAAACAGTGAGAAAGAGAAATAAAAAGCTGTCTCCAACCCTTTTGACTTTAGTCAAACGTCGTTTGACAAGGACTTTAACCTCTATATAAACCTATATAAAATTAAACATTGATTTAATGTTTAAAAGTTCAGGACTTATGAATTATTTTGCAAGAAACAATAAGGGGAGATTGTGCTTTTACATAAAACCCAGACATTTATTGCTATACAAACATTATTATAAATATTTAACTTGTTTTGACCTTACTGTACATTTAAAATATCTTTTAGCTGCTGCTTTAGCTCTTCTTCCTCTCATTTTAGACATGCTTCTTTCCTTTTATGTTTCTTGTAACAGTTAGAAATGCCACAAATTTACATGGGGCGTAAATGTGCATATTAATAACTCATATTCTTGGAAAACCCCTTCTGACTGCAGTGAATTTCCACCAAGCAACGTCAATGGTTTCACACATCTACCCAATTTGGTTTGGTGACTACCAAGAAAGATAAAAATGTTTTCAGTCTGTCGGCCCATTTCTTCTCAGGGCCTGAACAGAAGCATTTCCTCTACTTTGTACGCAAAAAATACATTAGAATAGACTCATAAACTGTTTATGAAAGAGAAAGTGCAGCTTTTTTTTCTTACTCTGCTGGTTTATCAGTAACTCACACATGCATAAAAAAACGAAAACAAGACATGAGCCAGACCGGTTAAAAAGTCACGCTCCGTTGCAGATTTCTGTTTAGCCTTTTCAAGTTCGCCTTTATCAACAGTTCACTTTTTTTTTTTTTGTTTCTTTGTGACCCAGAAGCGGAGAACTGAAGGGGAATTAAAAAGCTGAACTCGGTAGATTATTCATTGTTTTACAATCATCTGCTTCCCTCTTCCTAGTAATGTGGAAGATGTAAGTGCTGAATGGGAAATAAACCTCTTCAGTTACTTCTTCACTGCTGGCGCCTTTACAGGAACCGGCCCTTCTGCTCTCTGCTGTAATTGGCCCCCAGGCTTCAGCAGAGCTGTAAAATATTAACTACACACACACACAAACTCTTCCTTCTTTCAAAGGATTACCAAACTCTCTTGTTTGTCGTTGTGTTTCTGTCACCAAATCCCCCTCTGGCTTCAATTCCCCCCCCCACCCACGAGGCTTGTCAGCTCTACAGTTTGGAGGCACCTGTTGCACGCAAGTTTTCAAAGCCTCAGCGACGAAGCCCCGCCCCTTTTACCACCCCGTCTCCTGCCAGCCTGCTGCTTTTGCTGGTGATGAGACATGAAACATCGCCCAACCCTTCTCCTCCTCCTCCTCCTCCTCGCAACTGCTTCTCTACCTCCTCCTCCTGCTTCCAACTTTCTCTTTCCTCCGCTTTCTTTGTCCTTCTCCCTCTTTGCTCTTGAAGTCCATGACAGTGGATGCGTTAAGTGCTCCACTTCAAACAGCGGTGCGGCGCAGGTGGACAAATTTCATTGCCCTGCTTTCACAAACACCCCGAGCTGCGCGCTCGCGAACAGAAGCGGAGCTGTTGAATGGAGCAGCTGCCAGGGAGATTAAAGCACGTCGCCATTATATAAAAAAAACAAAGTAGAAGATTTCATTAAAGACGGCCGTGTTAACTCGAGAACAGGGTGTCCAAATTACAGATGCAGCGTGCCAGATTTTTGGGGGATAGCACCGCCTCCTGACAGTGATTGTTTGGGCTTGTTGTTGCTGCCATGGTTGCTAACTACCCACTAATCATCTTCTGGCTCAGCCCGTCAGCAACATATAAGTAACGCTCCTGTGATTAGTTAGTTATACTCCTCTTTGATGATGATGGTGGGATTTGCGTGTACAGCCAGAACAGCACATTCAGCAAAGTTTTTTTTTTCACTCCTCTCTGCTTTAATACTTAACATTAATAAGACCTTGTAATCATACAAATGTGTTTTCTAATTGGAACTTAATTTATCTGCAGAGCTGGAAGTATTCATACCTCTTGAACTATTTCACATTTCGTCAGATTAAAACCAAAACATTCAGGGAATTTTGTTTGGATTTTGTGCAGCAGACCAACTCAAAGCCAGCCTGGTCGTTGCTCAGTTCTCATCTCCGCTCACTGTTCTGTTTGGACTTTCTCTCATTCACTTAGATTTCTCCAGTAAAATATCAACCGAGCCAGTCAGCAAACCGGAGAAGTTTTGAACGGTGACATGGATTTTCTGTGCCGTTTTAGAATTGTAGTCTGCCTGTAGTTGTGGCAATGGCAGCAGAGGAAGTGAACAAAGCCATTCAGTCCAGGTTGGCCACGCATCCAAGTGTTGAATTATCAACCGCCTCGTTCAGCTCGCCACTTTGCTGTGGAGAATGGTTGGTTTCATTAAGCTTGATGGCATCAAACTGGTGCATTACATACGTCACAGCCAAACATTAGTGATTAGGTAACATTTAAGACTTCAGCAGAGTCCACGCCTCCAGGAATCAATTGTTTCTTAATAGTTGAGTTTCTAGGCCCTCTGCACGAAGCAAAGAGTAGAACAAGGGGCTGGTTTTTACCAAACTAACAGAAAGCAGTTGTTAAGTTGGACTAAATTAATCTTTTAGTCACAAAACCCTGAAAATGTGGCCTTCATTCATATTTAGTCTCTTTTTACTTTGGGTCAAATCACAAAACCATCACCAAAGTTGGCCTTCTGTCCAATTTGTACAGGGTTAGGGTTAGAAAAAGTCCCACACATCCTGGACACAAACTGTTTTACCTACAGAGAGCTAGTTGCAAAAACCAGCTTCCTGATCTCCCTGGTCTTCAACAGGAATGATGAGATGAGGTTGGTGGAAGCCTGGCTACCTCCGTTACGCCTCAGACTTTCCAAGCGATTTAGTACCAGATATGCACCAACTGATTGGGAAAGGAAGAGACGTCGTGATGACGTTTTGTTTGTACGACCAGCGAGAGCTGCAGCATTTAAAAGCACAGGCAAGACTCAGAAATCATTTCTGAAAAGAAGCACAATAAGGTGAGACATATAATTTACTTCTGAAGAATTTCCTTGGCCAACAACATTGCTACCATTGTTATTGTGTTGAAAATAATGGTATAGGGATTTTTACGACACGTTTTATGTGTAGTGCTGTCGTCACACACCTGCTGTGACCTGTGAGCTCTGCCTGCTCTACGTTTGTCTTTGCGGGTCGGAGACTTGAATGATTTGTAAAAGAAGCTGTAAATGCCCCCAAATAAAGCACAGGGAGTTGTGGAAAAGATTGAAACCGTTTAAGCATTTAATTTTTTTTGGAGTTTGCCGTTTTATTTTGTTTATTAAATCTGTTTTCCTCAAAGCGCTCCCTTCCTCTTCCCTAAATTGTCGTGTTTTGTTTCACAAACCTGGTGAACCCACCCAAATACTAAGGATTTATTTCCCTCAAATCACTTCATCTTTCGTCTTGTTAAGCCTTTTTCATTCACACACGCTCTAGCACTTTATAGCTACAAGCTCCTTTTGGCAGCTGCATTATGTAGAGTTAGCGTATGGCTTTCCCCCTGCGTTGGCCCTGTTTGTAATGGATCCACAGTTGTTTGAAAATCTGTGGGATTTTTACTCTTGTAAATCCTTTTTGTTTTAGTCCTGTTAATTGCTTCTGTTAAACAATCCCAGTCATCAAGCAACGAAAGCTTGTTCATATAGTGGCTGTGCAAATATTTTTTGTTCTGTTTTTGCTTGCTAGTCTGTAGGGTAACACAATCGGCATAGTGTCTGTAGTCGCATTAGGTTTCAGTGAAATGTCTCAGACTTCCTTTAGTCAAAATGAAAAAGGACTAAAGCACCATAGGACTCTACTCTACACCTTTATTTGGTGCTCTTTTCAGTGCAGCAAACCTTTTCTAGTCACATCTTCAAAGCGATGCGTTT
Organism: Poecilia mexicana; assembly: GCF_051168715.1. Lineage (NCBI taxonomy): Eukaryota > Metazoa > Chordata > Actinopteri > Cyprinodontiformes > Poeciliidae > Poecilia > Poecilia mexicana. The sequence goes on from NW_028263383.1 coordinate 17,154,901, forward strand.
CACTTAGTTGTTTGGTTCTGAGCGACCATGCTAACAAAACTGTTCACAAATTACACTCGATAACTTTGGAGAACTTCTTTATATCGAATACGAGAACATATACAGAACAAGGATGAGGAGGCTTTTATTCAAAAGCTGATGAATATGTATATGAAAAATCATATGAGGTGTTTATAAATTGAACCAAAATTATCTTAGCCTTTTAAAAGAACGCTATTTAAAAAAAAATCATTCTACCTTAGTTTCTATGTACCATTCTTTTGTCTTCATGCTGTAACAGTATGAATGCCGATGTAAGATGTGAAGTATCTTAATAGCATAATCACTGGAGACTGCAGTCTGGTGACCTCACTTACTGTGAGACTATTGGCACCAATTGACTGGACCTCTGTTGAATTAGGTCAGTCACTTTAAAGAGGGTGAATATTTATTCAGTCATTTTATTGAACTGTCATTGTTTTGTAGAAATCAGGTTACATTTAGCATTTAAGATTTTATTGATTCTTGGTAATTATTTTTGCCAAAAAAGCCAAACGTCATTGCTCATTATTGATTGGTAAAATCAATAAAAAAGGGTAAAACATCCAAGGGGTAGAATACTTTTGTTAAAGATTAAAAGTATAGTTTGAAAATGGGATTTTATAATAAATTTATAAAAGAGGAAAATGTGTTTCTTTACATTATCTAATCTCCCTCAATATCATTTTAAGCTGACGTATTAACTTTACGTCGTTGTCTCTGTGTGTTGTTGTTGTTGTTTGTGTTTTGCCGAACAGGGCGCCGGTACCGCTATAGGGGAGCTCCCTCCTTACTTCATGGCGCGGGCTGCCCGCCTGTCCGGCGCTGATCCAGATGACGAAGATTACCAGAAGTTTGAGGAAATGCTGGACCAGACCGAGTCCGCCCAGGTGACACATTGCTCCTTGCACCTTCTCCTCCCTCATCGTCATAGTTACCGTCGCTGAGTTACTTTCTCCTCTGTCTGGCCCTATTACTCATTTCATGAAGGTAGTTCTCACTTACGTTTCATCCTAACTCCAGAGTTGGGGATTTACCAAACACCTTAGCTGATGAAATAACCACACCCCCGTTTCTCAATGAGGCCGTCGCAATCGCACTCTTGCGCAACATTATGACTCCGAGAACATCAAGTGATGCGCTTGAGTAAAACGCTGCTTCCGTTTCAGGCTTTCATTAGGAGATCCTCCTTAAAAATATGCTCAGCATGCCACCCCTCCACATATTTCAACAATGCCTCACGGCTGTTTGTAAATATTTGTGTGGTTTTTTTTTCCTCCTCCTATTATAATGAATAATATAAGAAGAATGGAAACAAAAGCACGCATGCAGAAAAACCATTTTATAAGATTTGCCTGTCGCGTGTCCAGACTTAGGAAAGTCTTTTTTTTTTTTTTTTTTTCTCATGTGGCTCAAACATCCAGACAGAGCGGGAGAAACCAAACATCTGCATCCATGTATGCCTGAGAACCTGTGAACAACTGAGTCAGTGACTCTTATTTTTCTCGACTGAACCAAACAATTAACATATTTGACATGCGAGTGAGTCAGTCTTGCTGTTGACTGTGCGTGTTTTACTTTTCAGCGCATATATGAGGTTGGTAACATTTCAAATCAGAAGACTTTTTGATTCACAAATATGAAAAAAATAATATTTTCTGTAAAAAAAATACAGTTTAGCAAAAAAAAAAAATTCATACTCCACTTCATAAGTTTGAAGTTATCTTTTCAAAAGTGTTTCTTCTAAATGGAAGTGACATTTTAGAGTTGCTCAACCAGTGATGGATAATCTCATAAAGAACCTGCGATGGTCGCTAATGATTAGGGTGATGGCAAGGAGGCGTTTCAACCTCAAAGACTCATCACCTACAATAGATCATCAAGATAGCAGAACAAAGAACAGAGGGTTCAGTAACAATATGAAACGTTTAACTGCCAAGTGGGATTTTTTTTTTTTTTTTGTGATTACCAGAAAGAGCTGTTATATTTGTTATCATAGTTTCTGTAATTGGGTGTCACAGTAATACCATATTATTAGGATTATTTTTTTCTTACAGTTCAAACTTTTAATGAACTGATGAACAGCCTATTTCATTTCAATAATATTTGCAATAAACTTCTTACTCAAACTTCTTTTTTTTTTTACATGTTTTTCAAATAAATATAAGAGCAAAGTGGAAACAAAGTCAGGTTCCTTGTTTGTGTGCACAAATTTGGTGAATAAAGTCAATTGTGATTCTTAGTGCAATACCAATACCACTGTCAGAGACACACCCCATAGCATGATACTGCCACTGCAGTTTCCACAGGTTTTGTGGTTTAGCTTGGCAGTTTCCACAGGTTTTGAGGTTTACTTCTCCAAACATAATTCTTTTTAAAGTCATTTTTGTCAGTTTATTATTTCATTTATCTGACCATAAAAGTTTCCCCAGACGGTATGTAGGGGAAATAATAGTTAAACTTAATGGTGCTCATTTAGCAGCAGATACTTTGTTCCTGGTTGCCAGGCGACTTCACCGTCAACGATGACGCTGGTGGTTTTTATTCTTCTAACTCTCCTAACTGTTCTGATCGGCTTCGTCTCATTTGACCGTGGCAAATTAGTGACACATCTGAATAAGTTGAACCTTGTGTACAGTCGCGATAATCTTTAAATCTGCAGTTTTGAAACGTCTCCAAAAATGTTTACCACAGTTCTTTCATCGCCAAATTCCCTGGAACTTAGTTCATTTCTTATCTTCCTTGAGAAATACTCAATTCTGTTAGAGATACTTTAGATTAATCATCTGCTGCAAACAGTTATGAAAACTAGTAAGGCTGGATGATAAATTGGTTTTATTGATTAATCAAATTTCCTGTTTAGGAAGATTTAATTTCTGGATAATCAAGATTTTTTTTCTTATTTTTTACCAACGTATTACTCGGGCTTCTGTAACTTGCTGTGTCCGTCGTTTCCGCAGACAGAAGGAACCGACCCCTCCATCCATCAACGTGTCAATTCACCTAGCAACAGACCATTGTAGCTTTTGTAGCTTTAGTATCGTTGAACTTGGACTACAAAATCTTTGTGAGGAATAAAAATGGCGTATTTGTGGAAACCAGCCGGAAGTCCATGACCTTGTTTAGCAGTGCTGCAACAAATACTGTAGCACAAATGTTCAGAAAACATAATGGGGAATAGACCGAGAAAAATATGAGCGAAACAGAATATAAAGGTATCTACACAGCACTACACAGTACAAAATGTATTTAATTGGTTAAAAATTACATTTTCCATAAGGAACCGAATCAATTAAAATCTGATTTGGTATGAAAAATCTGAGATTTTATCGCCCAGCTCTAGTAGCTACTGAAGTCAAATTAAAACATATTTGAGTCTGTACGCATAATTATGATCATGTGTGGAAGAGAGAACATCAGCAATAAACACTCAGCTCTTTTTTAAAAAATTCCAAGTTGTATAGAAAAAGAATACGGCAAACAAAACTGATGACATTCATATTAAGGACATGTGTATGTAAACTTCTGACTAGAACTTGAGTTAATGTGTGCTCCCCATATTTCCCGCACATTTTCCTAATCAAACCCAAAAAAAAAACAAAAAAAAAAGCGGCATAAGGAATCCCGTCCTGCAGCCGAACGAGGCGCGCGGATGCTGCACCTGCTGAAATGGCAGCGGACAGCTGCGCAGGCTGGCAATCAACATCAGCCCCGGAGTTCGGACCACATGTGCGAGAGGGGTTTGCTCTGACATCACTCGCTGATATAGGGGAGCTTCCCTGCCGACAGTCGGCCAGTGAGGCGGAGGAGACCGTAGAGGAGCGAGGCAAAACGGGCGATGTTGTCGTACACATTGTCTCAAATCGTCATCCGAGCGCCGAAGACCTCAAACCGGTGATGGTGGGACGCAGGAGGAGCGCCACCTTTTGCTCTCGCATCCATGGAGAGACTGATTGGAAGTGACGAAGCTACCGCAACCTCAGCCTCGCTCTCTTCCTGACTTAGTCTGACTGTCCCTCAGTTGCTATTCTCTCAACTCCTCTGTCCTCCACTGTGTGTTGCTCTCTCTAAGCTCTGTCTCTTATCCTCCTTCTCTCGCTCTCTCTCTCTCTCTCTCTCTTTGCCTCTCTCTCTTTCTTTACACAGCTGTGTGCGAAAGTATGTGACGAGGGCTTGTGTGTTTGAACAGCATCCGGACGCAAGTTTTTTTTTTTTTTTTTGCACCACCAAGGACTTAAGACATGCGGAACCTTGAAGCTTTTACAGCTGCTCTGATGTTCGGATGTTCCGGCAACGCCAGTCTTTAAGTCCGCTTTCATCTTCGCAGTGGACCGAGGTCTTCATCACCTGCGCCGTTTACAATGCTGGAGGTTTGGTTAGTAGCAGAGCAAAGTGAATCCGCTGGGGGACTGGAACTGGGAGGAAAATGAGGACATGTCCGGATCACTGTGCATCAGACAGGAAGCGGTTAATTCTTTTTGTCAAGGATGTGACCCTGCTTCAACCCACCATGGCTCCACATCCATGATGGCCCCGACTCCCCCCTTCCTCCTTCCCTCCCACTCACACACACTCTCAGCCCACACACTCTTCACCCCAGCTTTGTCTGACTTTGTCGCCGCTCTGGTCGCTACGGTCCGCCACTGCCAAGCAGGTTGACTTAAGCCTGTTTATTTTTTTTTTTTTTTCTTTCCTCCAAGCCCGCTTGAGCCAACTTCCTGCCACAAGTTCACGTGATGCACAGCAGCAAACCTCTCAAAGTATTTTCTCTCTCCAACTCTCTCTCTCATTCAACAGACCTATTCAAAAATAATGAAGTCATGCCTTTTCTAACGGTTCCAGACGCTGATGTCATGAATGTCAGGCTCCTCTTAAAGTTTTTTTTTTTTTTTTTTGCTCACACAGTACAAGAGGGCATGAAATCCTCCCAACTGACACATGCTGTCTCAGATTCTGTTCTCCCAGCCTCCATCTGAACTACAGTTATTTATTTGACTTAGCAACTTTTTTTTTTCTTTTTCTTTTTGATGTTTCCTTCATCTGGAACGGAAGGGGTTAACAGGCTGTGAATTCTTGATTGCCAACTCCCAGGATCGTATCTCCTGTAACTCAAATCAGGGCCATCTGCGCTGGGCGTATGCCTCCTTTCCCCCCTGGCCTACTGCACTCAAAGCCGCTCTGTGCTGTGGTTTGCCCAGCCCCGTCACGTGACTTCTCTGAAAGTGCCCCCTCCCTCCTCCTCCCTCTTTATTTCCAGTAAACTGTTTGAAAGGAGGGGGGTGACTCACACTAAAACCAGCTTCCCTTTAACCACAGCTTGTTAAAGAATTTGTCAACGTGGACTCAGGGGTGCATTTCTCTCTCTCTCTCTGTATGTGTGTGTGTGTGTGTGTGTGTGTGTGTGTGTGTGTGTGTGTAAGTGTGGACAGATCTGATTGTGCTCTTCTTCCTTTTTCTTAATTCTTGAAAGGGGGACCGTAACGTCGGTTGCGTCACGAGTTCTTAATCAGTCCACTTCCTGTAGAGGACGGAGCAGGCGCAGGCTTGTCAGGAGTTAATGAGATGAACTTTAAACGTTGTGTGTGTGCGTGTGTGTCCTCTGTGTGAAAGATTTTCATTGAGAAAAAAAAAACACACAGCGAGTGGAGGGGGGTGGGGGTGGGGAAAGTGCGTGGGTGTTGACTTGTGTATAGGCTGTGCATAGATTTTTCCCTGTCTCATGCTTACTTTTCCAAATAGAGCGCAGAGTGTTGTCACTGCCCTGCTGTTTGTCGATGACTGGACTTTAATAAATCACATCGTGTTTTTAAAGTGTAAAAAAATAAAAATAAAAACATAAAAGACAAAGACCGACATGGAGATTCACCCATCAGTCACTTCCTGGCTAGCGATTTCCGATTTTTAGCGGCTGACGTGAAAAAGGATATTACACAATTACTCCCGTTTATTCGTCATAGCATGACATTGAACTGATTTTTTTATTATAATTTTACAATGTCTATTAAAGTACACGCTGTTGTTTGATGCTTTTGTTATCCGAAAATAGCTCAAAGTTCTCCATTGTCTTCAAATGTCTGAAGACAATGGAGAACTTTGAGCTACTAATTATGAGTTTCTAAATTACAACATTGATTCTTCAGAGTTTAATGACTGCATGTAGAAATTTCCTGAACATGTATCATTCAGGAAAATGCTTCAGAAAATACATTTGTCAGATGCATTTTAATGAACAGAAAAATATTTGACTTGCCAATCGCTTGTTAGCCTGAGACACTCTTAAAAAATAGATTTCTAAACTAAGTTTTTTTATTTATCCTTGAAATGTCTGCCCATTCTGAGCTCTGGTTGATTTGTGCATCTACAGACAAAAGGACAGTTTGAGAAAATTCATTTGGAGATTTCTGGATCTGAGCCTATTAGCATATAGAGCATAACATACCCGTAATATATTTACATTGCTATGTTATATTTACATGAGGAAATTCCCATTCTTTCAGAATTCCTGAATAAACTGAAAAACTCTGTTGTGCCTGTTTTGTTTTTCCTCTGGTTGTTCATAATTTGACGTCTATCCTGAATCAATTCTGGTGAAAATCCTGGCCACCTGCCTGTTTACTGGACCCTCTCCGTGTACCAAATAGAATAAAAACATGAGGTGCAACATTACTTGTATATTAATGATATCCTAATGTCTTTTCTTTTTTGTCCTTCTCTTATTCTCACTGGGCCCCCGTTTGCCCCCCTTTGTAAAACTTTCTGGAGCCGCCCCTGGTTCCAGCTTTTCCATGACTCCTAATCTATCAGTATATGCACTTGGATCAAAAGAAAACCGATGCAGGACATGATTTACCAAATTATAATCTCAATTTTGCCTAGTAAGGGTTAATTTATCAGGATACAGAAATAGCTCTTAATCTGTGCTAAACAGCTAAAGGTGGGATCAAATCTTTCCTGTTACACAGGATCATAGGTTCACAGTGATTTTACGAAATGTAATTCCTCCTGATCATCAGGATCATCAGGCTGCTGCTAACAGGGTGGAGAACTGGGCTAGCGTTTGGGAGGACACGTTCCTGGCCGGGCGCCAGGGAAAAAACCGTGATTTTCCCTTCAGCCGCCAGCGGCAGAGCCGGGATGTCTGAATCCTAGCCATCCTAGATAGATGCCTCCATGGCCCCAGAAATGCACAAAGGAGAGGGGATCCAAGTGTGCAGTTCAACTGCAGTAAATCACAGTGTCACAAGTCAACACATACACTCACTGACGCTCTGTGGCCCCCTCCTCTTATCTCCTCTGGGACCCTTTGTTCAGACTGCAATGATATTTTCATGCTCTCTGACTATTTTTACGGTCTCTCGCTGCTCGAGCCAAAAGTTCAACTTGCAGCACCTAAATAACCAAACTGTCACGATGTCTGAAAACAAAAGAAACGCTCTGTGATTGGTTCTGCAGGAGTCATCGTTGTCAGGTGTCCCAGACTCTGTCCTCAGCGGTTCGGCTGTAAAGCAGCCACACACATTCCTTCCCTCCCTGCATCCCACCAGCTGAGCTGCTCTCACACACACACACACACACACGCACACACACACACACACACACGCACACACACACACACACACACACAGACAGATGTACACATGCACATGGGGACCGGGTGAAATTAAAACTACTGGGTTGTCTGAGGAGAAACTTTCACGATTGGACAACAGTGGAGGCAGAAATTCAAATCGAGAACCAATCAGATTCTGTGTCTCTTTGCTCCCCCCACCACCACCTTATTAGGCCGCCTCCTGCGTCTCTCAGATTTCCTGTCTGCTGGGTTGCACCCCGCAACGAATGTCATCAGCACCGAATTGGTGTTATTGACCATATAAGGCTTGATAATGTTGCGAGCCTCCCGTCTGGACATCATGAAGCTAAGAAAGGGGAAAGAAAAAAAAAATCCACAAGAAAGTCAGAGAGGCCTTGCTTTGTCTTTTATTAAAATGACATAAAACAGTATTTATTTAATTTAAATTTTGACTTTTTCAGTCAAGAATAAATCTTTATTCTATGGAAAACTAAACAGAAGTACAGCAAATAATTAGGCTTATTATATTCTGTCAAAAAAAAAATTAAAAGAAGCATTCATATATAGCTGTATCAATGTTGAATGCAAAGCAAGGCCTTCTTATTGGTATAATTAATAAATGATTTTGCAGTGTCCATTTATGCACAAAAATCTTTTACTTTGTACAGATGGAAAATATCCTTCAGAGATTCGAAAGGATTAAATCAGTTCTTTAAATGTACATTATTGTAGAAAATCTAAATTTAATCATTCAAATTTCTAGTTTATTTTTCTTATTCTCTAAGAACAAAATAGACCTAAAGCTTTAAAACTTTTATGTTCAATTTTTTTTTACATTCCAGAACTTATCTGGGTCAAATCAAGAAAATTAAGCAGAAAAAGAAAAGTATTTTCATCTTTTATAAAGTAAATTAAAATATGTCTCTAAATAAAATATTGTTTATTAAAAAAAATAGATATAATTAGCAAAATAATTAGTTTGATATCTCATAAGAAAACCCCAAAATCTTAATAAGTTTAATCTGATGCACATTTTTTCTTTACTGTTAAATCTCTGATTTAAATAATAAATTTCACATCACATTTGGGTCTGAACAATCGGAAGATTTGTTTTAAACATTTTCGAAAACAGCATTTTTCAAACTGCATTTAGCAAAAGTATTTTATTAATCAGCAAAATTTGCATTTCAGTGGGAAAAAAAAAATCTTCAGTTTAACAATAAGAAATCAGTTCTGCCCTGAAGTAATTGTTTTTCTCTTTACCTTCATCTTGAAAGGAACATCCAAAAATATGAGATTCCGTACCTGCAGCTCTGCCTGGCACTCTCAGTCTTCCCAGAAAACAACAATTTAAAATCCAAACAGGTTGCATCTTCTCTCTCTGGAATATTCTGGATAAATATGTCGTTGGAGTGAAAAGAGGCCTTTGTTATTCTGTCAGGAGCGATAGAGCAACAGCAGCGGAAAAGTCCTGGATTTCTGAGTCACAGGAATGACACAAGACTGCTGTCTTTCTCTCACATTGCAACTTAAAACAATTAATAAGGCACTAATGTTGAGTTGCAGACATGCAAAAACCAGCTAAATGTTTCTGCAGGCTAAGAAACATGTTGACAAATATTTTTTTCTGTGATTTATTTAGAGAAGGAGACAGGTGAATCAGAGCATTTTAGTGCAAACTTTAACACTGTTAAAGCTTCAGGACGGCTCTAACTTTAGCTCAGAAACAAGTTTTGTCTTAAAATTCCCTTTTTGATAAATGTTTACGGTAGATATAATTATTTAATATCAAAAGAGTTGTTTTCGCAGCGTCAATACTTCCTCTGCAACACAAAGTCTTCTGTTCTTTGCTTGTATTTGTATAAAAGTGCATTATCTAAACAGGTTAAGATTTATATGTTTTTTTTTAAATCCACATTTGATGCTAATTATTAAAAAGATTTTCTATTCTGTAAAATAAAATCCTAAAACTTTAGAGTGAAGAGAAACCCTGAGGCTCAGATTTGGTGTTGCAGAATCTCTTTAAAGCATATTTAAAGTCCTAAATAATATGTTCTGCTGAATATCAAATTTGTAATATTTCTTTATTTTTTTATCCTCCTTTTTTTGGTGCTCAAATTAAGTCATTTGTTGCAAACTTGCTCACAGGAGGAGCAAAAGAATCTCCTGTTGTTGCTGCTTTTCCTTCGCACGTAGTTTTACTGGAAGGATTTAAGTATTTCTTTCAGGTTCCAATTGATTTTGATAGTAAAGCGTTTTTAGATTCCAAAACAAGACGCCAGTGTGCAAATAAAAATAAAAAACAACTTAATGCCGTGAAACGCTCACACTGAGAGATGATGGAAAAGCCCTAAAAGTTTATTTTTATATCCCCCTAATTTCTAAAAGTGCATTTTTTTTAAAGGCAGAAATCATTAGTTCCAATCATTCTGCAAAAACAGGAATTAAAAAGCAGACTTGTTCCCACCCTCCTCTCACATAAATCTGCTTATTGCTCTGCCACATAATTTATTCTTTACACACTTTATACCTGGATTGCCCAGTAAGTTGGACAAATTTCTGTTTTTTTGTTTGGTTCTATTTTCACTGATACATTTTTAAGAGCTTGAGTAATAAAACTCTGAGGCGATGTTTTATTTGACAAGAATAAAACACCTTGCCGCATCATTTCAGGGGGAGAGGAAGAAATATTTCATTCCAACTTTCTGGGCTACAGAGTCAGAAAAAAGATGATGAAACAACATAACTGTTTGGTTAATGAGGCTTTCAGCAGCTGGAAGAACAACACTGGTTCAAATTTATTTTCTGATGAACAGATTTTTTATTTTTTTTTTGGATATTGCATCAAACATATAAGCAGTTTGAAAAATTACGCTTTTTTTCTTTAATCTCAGGCTGATGTGGATCAAATTGTAGAACAAAAAGCAAGATTTTTTTTTAACCTATTCCCTGAAGGAAAAGCTCTCTGTTTTATAAATTGAACAAATGATGTGATGTAAAATCCTAACACACCTTTCTCAGTTTATTTTCTTTTTTTTTAATTATTTTTCAGGATTTTGGATCCCGAGCGAAAGTAGCAGTCCAGAAGCTCATCCAGAAGGTCGGCTTCTTTGGGATTTTAGCCTGCGCCTCTGTGAGTCTAAAAAAAATTAAAATAATTTAAAAAAATCCCCTTTCTCTGACAGTGCAGCTGGCACAATTACACACGCTCCGTTTTAATCAGAGGAACACAGAAACGAAGCAGATCTAGCAATCAGAAATACTTCACTCTCAGTTGTTTTATTTCCTGTGCAGAACCGAAACAATCGGTCTAAAATCACACCTTCTCCTCCCTCAGATCCCGAACCCGTTGTTCGACCTGGCCGGATTAACGTGCGGACATTTTTTGGTGCCCTTCTGGACGTTTTTTGGTGCGACGCTGATTGGAAAGGCTGTGATCAAGATGCACATTCAGGTGAGCTGCTCCGTCTCTCCTGTAACTCCTCTAAAAGAAGCTTCTGGCATGTCTTCTTCTGGACCGCTTCCTGCTTTCTGTCTTTTATTTGTATTTAAACATATGTCCTTCATACGGTCGTAACAGACAGCTGTGTTATGCAAGGACTCACTGTCAGGCTCCAGCATCTTTGCACTAGCAGCTGCTCAGAGGGAGGCCATTTTGTGAAGCAGAGGCAGGGCTGTCGACCATTTTGTAGCTGCAGCAGCAGACCCTGCGTACTGTACAGCAGGGAACTCGCAGGAAAGGCTCCCAAAGCTGACTAAGAAACTACAGTTGGGAAATTTTGGCATTACTAATGTTTCATCTAATCCTGGAAAATCCTCAATTTGCGTCCAGGAATTTGCAGTATGTCCGTGATTAGCGTCAGGAGCTTAGCGTTTTGTTTTCTAAGCAGACTCGGGGAATGTGCCCGTGGTGACGCACAGGAGGGGTTAAGCACAGGCACGCAGCGTCGTCCCTCACCAAATTTAGTTTAGCAAAAAAAGAGGTGCAAATTTGCAGCAAGCACACGGTACGGCACATAAACGTGGCCTGCCGGTGGGAGGTGATGGAGAAAGAGAAGGAGAGGGGGACAGATGGGGCGAGGGGAACGCGGGGGGAGAGATGCGTGTGGGGCAAGCATAATCACACATACAGGACCAGATTTCACCCAGGGGTCCCTGGGGCCCCCCCACCGGTAGAGGTGTGTCCTTCTCTGTCTCTTGGAAAGAAAGACTTGTCCCGGCTCTCCGGCATGCCTCGGGGCCCGGTCTGTCCTGTAGCTGCTCGGTCTAATTTACTTCAAACTCAACTTTTGTTTCCAATGAGAACTGTTCAGTCATTTACAGTGTGGGCAGAAAAAAAAAAAAAACCTACAGCAGAGCAGGTGACGCGCTCACTTCTAGGCCAAGAGGAAACAAAAGGGGATTTTGAGACTTTTTGTGTGCGTGTGTGTGTTTCTGTATACTCCAAAGCGTACGTTTGATCTTTGTACCTGTGCTTCAGGTGTGTCCTCACCCGTCTCCAAGGACTGAGGTGTTTTTTTTTTTTTTTTTTGCTTTGCTTTTTTTTATTTTATTTTATTTGGCACTACTTCCGTCTTTTGTTGCTCTGAATGCGTGCTGCTGAGTGGCCAATGTCACCAGCTTCGTGACGCGGCGGGTCACTTGAGGATCAGTGGTGATGTCACTGAAATGCACACTTTGGACCCCTGGGACAGGTGGTTGTTCCTGAGAGCACAAACTGCGAGGTGTGGCAGACACAGAAGGAAAAGATGCTACACTTCCACTGTTCTTACTTTGTTGTGCATACATGTGTGGTCAGAGCTGCTGGAACATGTCGAAAACAGCCAGGAGTTGATATCACCTGGTTAGATAGTGTGTGTGTGTGTGTGTGTGTGTGTGTGTGTGTGTGTGTGTGTGTGTGTGTGTGTGTGTGTGTGTGTGTGTGTGTGTGCGTATGTGTGTCTTTTGTTGACATTATCAGTTAGCAGAATGTAGCGAGTCAAGACAATGTCATCACTTTCCTGGCAGACCAATTCTGGGGATCTTAGTCAGCTTTCCTGCCATCTTGCTGTCTCTTCCTCCTTCCTTTTGTCTCAGATGATGGATCATGTGTCAGCGCTCGTTGGTACACTACCAGGAAAGCCAAAATCAGTTCTTTTAATCAAGTGAATTACTGCGTTTCTACACTGTGAAAACAACCAGTTAGAAATTAGTCATTTGACTTTGTTTAAAAAAATAAAATGAAAAATGTGTGTGTTTAATTCAGATGAATTTGACCAGGAGTTTTAAGTAGAGATCGTGTGAGTTCAGCAGCTGGAAGTTTTATAATCGTGCGTCACATGATTTAAATGCTCTAGCAAACGAGTTAATTGTGATTAATTAATTAGTAATCAGTTAACTGCTAACTGGAGAATACAAACTCAAAAGAGGACATTTGGTGTAAGACCAAAAATCAGTAAGTTAGTCAAGATGAGCGTTTTGCATTTAAAAGAAATCTTCTTTGTCTGTAAATATGTTCGACCCAGAAGTTTTCTAGCAGCAGTTCAGGTAAAAAAAAAAAAAAGGTCTCCTCTTAAGTACCTTTTGCTGTCTAATCACTAATAGGTTAATCCAAAAATGAATCATCATATCAAATGCACTGTATTTATTAAGAATGAATTAATTATTGTTAAGTCAAGCAGGAAGGGCCAAGCTTTTCACATGTTGTTAGAAATATTTTTTTGAGCTGCAGATGCATCAAATAATCAAAAGAAACTAAAACAATGATGTTACTGAATTATAGGCAATAAAATGTTTTTCTTACTTAAAAATGAATTTAAATATGTGTCTTAATGAATTTCTAATGTTCTATAAAATAGACTGAAGTGGTTAAATAAAAAAAATCAACAGAATGTGCATTGATTAGTTGTCAGATTAATTGATTAGTAGAATAATCATTTGTTGCAGCCCCAGCAAAATTATGAACACCTTCTTTATTTCTACCCTGACGTCATCTGTCTTGTCCTCCATGTTTAATAAAAACATGGAGGACAAGTTCACGTGTTTAGAAATAGTCCTAAACGCGTAAACATTTCCCTTTTCACAGCAAAGATGTAATTAACAGTTGACTGAACATCATCAGTTAAATCCTAGTCAAATTTAGTTTGATTTAAACAAAATAAAATTACCTGCCAATATTTCACACCCCTAAAATGACTTCTTACAGTGCGAGGAAGCCCAATAAGTGACAAGGAGTTAACAGTGACCGTATTGTTTTATGTAGAGAGTGTGTTCTCCTCGGTTCTGTTTAACCCACGGCCACACACAGAAGCTTAACAGCCACACAAAGAGCGGGACAGGCATACGACAATACATGGATGACCTGGATTACATGTTACATAAGCGGGGAGAGAACACTGTAACAAAGAACTGATCAAAGCGCCCTGTCACATGAAATTAAAATTGCCACCCCAGCAAGCCGGCGCTGAGTGATGCGTAGCGTGATCGTTGGTACTGAGCTCGCTGCCGCGGTTACCGTACTTCTGTTTATTCACCTGCATCGCACTGTGTCGGCTTTATCTGAGCTCAGCAATTTTGAATTCTACGTATTTATTGTTCTCCTTCAGTAGGAGCTATTAAAACAGTTTTTAGAGTTAATAAACATAATTATGTCACTCAAAATGTATTTGCCTATAATTACCATTGATCTTCCGTTGTGTTGCGTTGCACACAAGTTGTGAGAAATGCAAGAGCTCTGGTTTATATATAAGCAGTTTTTATAGCCTCTGGCTAGTCAGCATATAAGATAACTTAAAGTGATGGCAGCTGAAGTATTTATCTGATATGTCCTGTTTGGGCAACATTGTACTTTCCTTGAACTTGACAAGAGTGAGTTGAATTTTTTTTATAAATTACTTAAAAGAGTTGTTCCAGAAACATCAACCAAACAAGTTTTTCTATGTAAAGATGCAAATAAAGGCAGAAACACTTTGAGTCTCCTTTATAAATGCATATTTTCTAATTTCCCTGAAAATAAAGGAGAATAATAGTGATATTGTTGCTACTGAAGGGTTTCACAGAGAGTGCAATCTTATTAATTTTTTTATATATATGTTAGGGGGGCGATCACTATGAAGGTTTTCACTTTCTCTAAAAATAACCACACCAAAGTTGAACATTTCTTAGCTTGGGCATTAATATAAAATGTTATTTTATTTTCTAGCACTATGTTGTAAAAAAAAAAAAGTCCATAATGAGCAAAAACTAGAATAATTCTTGGTTTTCTCACATAAGTAGCAGACTCTCCAAAATGAGGCCAGTTACTGTGTGCCTGCTCTAGGCCCCCTGATCCCCCGACATGCCACCAAGCGCAGTGCGTCCGAGCCAAGATGGCCGCTACAGTCTCCAGTTGGCTCTTCTCCCCTGCTGCCTTGGTGACTAAGCAGCAATCAAGCCGGACAGGAACCGAATCCAGACCCCCCTCTGAAGCAGTGACACATCACCTTTGATTCCTTCACTCCTCTGTCCTTGTGTTCCTTACACACACACACACACACACACAACACACACACACACACACACACACACACACACACACACACACACACACACACACACACACTCTTGAAGTTCTGCTGACAGCCTCTTTGAAACGCTGACCCGGTGCGTTGTGTTGGCGATGTGTCACCCATTCGAGGCCTTTCATTTCTCGCCCTGCGTGACCAAATTTCTTGCCGGCTTTCACCAAAACCACTTTAGCCTAACAAGGCATGGGTTTGGGCATGATGAAGCGTCTCATGGTGGTGGTTGAGGAGTGATTCGGGGTGGGTGAGTGGGGGTGTTATTACCGGTCAAACCATGATGCACACACAGCGCCTTGTTCAGCACCCCAGCGGCGACCCTTATGGCTCAGTAACTGACTCGTTCCTTCTCTGTGTGCTTCTTTGTCATACAGAAACTGTTTGTGATCATCACCTTCAGCAAGCACATTGTGGAGCAGATGGTCTCTCTCATTGGGTGAGTAAGCCTGGTCTTGTGTGTGTGTGCGTGTGTGTGCGTGTGTTTGCAAAGCAGAAGCATCCCATGCGATGGGCGGCAATGTCAAATCAAAGTGTTGGAGAAAGTTCAGGTGCCCCCTGGTTGGTCGTTGGTTGTTTCATGAACTCTTCTTGGTCTTTTACAGTCAGAAGGGATTCTGACAGTGGATTGATTGTACGTAGCTTTAATCTGCTTCAAAGACTTTGTGGAGTGCTTAAAACAAGAGATTTGTCACATTTTCTTCCCCTTTTGAGCGGTTGCTCCTCTCAGTTGGATGATTAATGGCTTGGATTTTTCCACTGGATGACTATGAGCATGAACATGTCCCGGCTCCTTCGCAGGACAAGATGGCCTCTTGTCTATCACCAAAAACACGTCGTCTTCTTTATCACTCACACTGCACCGCTCTTGTGCAACGTACTGCAGTCACGTGTCGTAGGTCAGACAGATCAGATCAAGAGGTGTGGAGTGTTTCTGCAGCAGGGTTTTGTGAAGCTTGTGAGTTTTTAAAAACATAAATAAACATGCAGTGGAACTAAATATGTCTCAATGCATAGGGAATGTTTGGGGAGGGGAGATATGGGCTTAACATTTTATCACAATATTTTGTGGTACTATTGTGTTTTTGGTTCTATTGAGGCTATTTTTACTTCTTCTTTTAGGCTGTCAGTGAATGGCACAGCAATCAAAGCCCCACAAACACAAATAGTGCACAAATATTCCTACTTGTAATACGCTTCTTTAGGAAATCAGTCATTTAAAGAATGGGGATTTACAACACACAATAAATGCATTTAATCCTATTTTCAAGTTTCTTGGTACTCATATTTTCTCTCATTTAAAAAGCAGTGGGGCAAAAAGTAAAACTAACGATCCCAACAATATAGAGAGTTTTGGGGGGTTTTAAGCATCATTAATGGGAATTTATCAGCAATAAAAAAATGTAAATCTTATTGTGATAAGAAATGTATCATGATAAATGACAAACGATACAATACACCAGTAGGATGCCCTATATTAGTGGGTACTGTCTATCTGTTCTTCCAGAAGAGACCATTTGCTCTTTAGTTCAAGTCTATTTTCTGATATTTCTGACTACTTTTCATTTTGCCAATAATTTTTGTCAACATAATTTCACCTTAAACACCTGATAGTTAATCTTTCACTTTCATCTACTTTTTCCAGCATATTATTCCCAAAACCCACAGAAATGATCAAATATGAATTTAAAAAAATATGTATTACACTTTATTAAAACTTGAAAGTGAACATAGGGAAAAATTTTAACATTTAAAATATAAAATGTCACAACGTCTGCTGGGAAATTCAGTCTGCCTGCTCTGTGAAATGAGTCTCACTGTTACTTATTTATGGTTGAAAAAAGTTGGGGAAAGGAATAAATATTGATCCGTCTCTGTAGTTTAGTTAATTATGGCCTTGTGAAGAAAACTCCTAGTCTGATGACTCATGGACCCCAGACGGTTTTGTTTGTCGCTGTTTTCTCAGCTGAACAATGTCTGTTTTCAGTGAAGTGGGGCTGTTTAAATTCGCTTGACCAGTTGGATCTTTTCCAAGCTATAAGACGTGGAAAAGCAGATGACGATAACCAACAACACACAGACAAGTCATAGGTGATTTGGCAGGATGATGCAGCTGGAAACAGCATCCACAGCACCACTTCCCAACAGGGTTGGTGTGCAAAAGAAGCTGCAGCAGGCTTGTTGCTGGGCGTGCTGGCAGATGGACACCATTTTTGTCCATGCAGAGATGTCAGGGGAAACTACCCTGGACACACCTGCTGCTAGTGGGAGTGCCGCTTATTACACACAGACAATCATAGAAATTCACACACTTTCACACTCTTACAATCTCTCCGTCTTACACATACTTAGTCCTATTCACAACCCGGCAGTGTTGAAATCAGACGAGAAGATTGCATCAGTTTTTTGTTTTTTTGCCTCGTTGGGGTTTCTTTTGCACATTTGAAGACAGTAAAATGAAATATTTTTGAAAAGAATATATATAGCTCTATTAAATAATACCTAATTTTATTTCTGCATATTATTTAATCTCAATTTGCTAAGTGAAATATTAATTTCTCACAGAAATGACTCTTCATTCCTTGTTTCTGTTGATTATGATGATTTTTTTTCCTGTCTACAGCTAATAAACTTTTAAGATTATAATACTACATTAGATCAATAAAATTAACTGGATATATAAAATGCTAATAAGAAAAAATTCAGAAATGTGGACTCAATGAAAAGTATGTCTAATACCTGCTTAAAGGTATTTATTTTCAGAAGCTACATCCAATCTGACAAACAAGCCGCAGAGAAACACACGTTCTGCTTTACTCAATGTTTGCAGGGATTTAAGTATTTTTTTTATTATTTTACTTTGAGTTGAAGGAAATTGTTGCTTCTGCCAACTTCTACTTGATCCTATTTGAACGCTGAAGATCGGTTCGCCCAAGCCTAAAGAGGAAAAGCTGCTGGATGGACAGAGCGTTTCTGTGCTGTGCTCTCTGGCTGTCACTGTTCAGTGAGCTGCAGAGCGTGTGCAGCAGATGATTGGTTATTGACAGGTTTCACTCTTACTCACTCTGCTGGAAGTTTCCCCCTTTTCTACAACCTGTCAACCGTCGTCTTCCTTCCCCGAGAATGTCTCTTTCCGCCTTCACCCCTGCTTCTCTATGCGACACTCTCGCTTTCAGTCATATTTCATTATGAATGAGTGACAGCCTCACCGCTTGATACCTTTTTTTTTTTTTTTTTGAGCTGGCATACCACAGTCATAACCGTAAAGATGCTTGAAGTCACCTTAATGGTCACAGAAAGCACCTGCACTTGTCCCCCCCCTCCCCCCCGCTCCTTGCACACACGCAGGATTGCGTCCATGCGTGTGTGCGCACGTGCGTGTCCACACACTGGACACCCGGTGTGTGGAAGTTTCACCTCTCCGTTGTTGATAAAAGTGCAAATTCTTGTATCCTCTTTCCTTCTCACCTCAGCCACAAATGGGTTTTACCTTTCATTGTTTCATGGTGTAAGTAAATGTGGGGACACAGCAGAGACTGAGAATAACACACTGAGACTCGAGCTAAAATTGTGCAAATAATTAATAACTGTGAAAACATTTTATTTTATTTTCTTTGAAAGGAAAATTTCTATTAATATTTTTGTTTACTTTTTATTTTTTTGCTGGCTTTGGGTTCAGTCTCTTCAGTGTTTGTCAGTTCCTGAAGTCGCTGTGCTTGGACTTTGGTTCTGGTGATCTCATTCTCACATGACACGGAGCAATACTACACTTTATAAATAAAAGTCCTCCTTTTCTCTTTGCCTTTTAGGTGAACTCCCTGGCACACACACACACACACACACACACACACACACACACACGCGCACACACACACACACACACACACACACACACACACACACACACACACACACACACACACCCTCAGAGAACACAGAGTTCAGAGCTGTAAATTCTGACGGTTTTAGACAAGATTGGACTGAAAAATTATTTAAAACGTTTTTAGCACAAACTGAAAACATTCTCAACACAGTATAATTATTTTCTGCACACATTATTATTATTATTATTATGATTCTCTTTTTTTGTGTCCTTGACTAATGTATTGTACTCAGCGACTTGTTCCGGGTCCAGCAAGTTTCGGTCTAACTGAGAATTTTGTTGAATTAAACCTTTTAGGTGATTCCCCTCAAACTGACTGATTTCATTCATTCTAATTTGGTTTCTCACAGTTTGTTTTCTCCTTTTGCTAGACTTATGAGTGTTTGGAACTGCTGTGTTTGATTAGTCTTGTATTTCTTCGCATAAATGTGAATGTGAAAGTTGTGATCAAATCGGATTAATAACGTGATTCTTCAGAAGTAAAGGTAGATTAACTGCGCAGAAATATCAGCGTAGTTTTCTTCCCTTTTTTTGCCTGATTGTTGTTGAATGCTGCCAAGCATTATTCCGTCTTTTCGCTTTGATTTGTTTTGGCAACACACGATATTTCTAAACGGTTCCTCATGTCGGTAATGTCCTCTGACTTATTTTCACAGCCTGATTTTCATCTGTGAAAGTTTTCTGTCTTTAGCAAAAATATTTTTAAATAGAAGATAACATTTTTATTGTCTGAAGTGATGCCACAAAATTTCAGGTTCGTTACAAATGTTCCAAATAGCCGCAAAAACAAAAATAAATATATTTATTTTATTCATTGCCACTTGAGGAACACCTGATTTTTTTTTTTTTTTTTTTTTTTTTTTGATATGAAGCTTAGCTATATGCTCTCTACTTTTATTGTTCATCTAAAACGTAATGACTCACATTTTCCGCTATGCAACTCCGACTGTTTTGATGTTCAGTCAGAAGGAGATAACACCAAAAAATAAGCTTGACAATTACTCAATTAAATAAACTGCTCTGCTTTTTCTTGGGAACTGCGAGTTCTTAGTTCTTCATAAATACTTTGGAGAGGCTTGTGCCTCTCAGGCAGACAGCTCACCGTCCCCTTCGACATGCAAAGCACTTAAAGCGAAATATGTTAGTGTTTAAGCAGCAGCAGGATGATGATAACGCAAGGATGACTTTGAACTCTTACAGAGACACAATAACCTCCCCCCACCCCCCTCTATTGCCTTTTGGGCTGATTGCTAAAGCTGATATTGAGGTCGGGATGCGGCGTGGCGTCTGATCAGACTTGCTAACATCCTGGGACGAGCGCGTCCAGTCGATGTTTAATTCAGGACAGGATTCTGCGAGCTACGACTGACCAAAGCTTGTGAAAATGCAAAGAGGCTGAAACGATGTGTATGCTTTTTGCTTTCGTGATCAAATAATAAAACGATTTCATCGCTTTTTTTTTTTTTTTTGTGGTCCACAATGTGGATTATTTGTCTTAAAAACAAATGAATTCGAGTGGAAAAACAGAAAGCGGTAATAGCCATTTTGCATGATTGCGCACACCCTCAAAGTATTACTTTGCTAAAATCATCTTTTGGTTTAATTACAGCAATCAGTGTGCTTTCACATGGCTTTTCAACATGTTACATCTTGACTGGGCAATATTTGCTCACACTGCCTTACAAAACTTCTACAAAGCTATTAGATTGTGAGGACATCTCTTGTCCACAGCCCTCTCATAACTCTACCAAGTTTGGTAAGGTAGGTAAAAATCTTGACTTGAGCAACAAAAGTTGCACAGGATAAATTTGTGCACATAACAAATATTGCTTACAATGTTTAAAGAACATTCTGAGAATCCTAAAACTATGTGACCCAAAAGAAAAGAGATAGTTGAACAAAAGTCCTCTCAGGCGGAGGAGTGTAAGCCTCCTGCACCCAGCTCACTGTTTGAAACTGCAACTCAAAAGTTTAACTTTATTCAAAAAAAAAGTTTGTTTTAAGTTTTACATTTAAATATTTGTGAAGAGGATTATGAAACTCATCAATTCAGAAAAGCTTTGAAAGGCTTTGTGTGCTTTGCTTCAAATGAAATCTGATTTTATCTTCAGCTTTCTAATTATATCTTGAAGGTTTGGGGTAAAAAAAAAGATATCAAAGCTGTTTATAATTCCAACCACCTTGGCAAAAAAAGACAAAAAAAAAATAACACGTCCATCTCAAGAACTAACTTTAACATCGATGTTATAAAACAAGACATACATTAGCAGTTGTCTGTCATTCAGGTGCCAATAACATTTCATAATTTAATAATAAAAAGTATTCTATGAACAGACTGAGTAAATATTGAATGGGAAAATAGATAGGAAACAAAAAAATAGGATAAAATAAGGCAATAAAAGTGTAATAATTCCTAAATAAAAGCTGGTGAAAGATTAAACAGTGCAGGTCAAACATGTTTATCTTAAAACGAGGCATCTTGTGCAGGAGGCTGTGACCCCACAGCATGATGCTGCCGTCCCCAATGTTTCAACATGTGGATGGTTTTCTTTTGTTCGTGTTGTTTTGCAACCAATCTTACTTTTTGGAAAGTATTCAGCAGAATACAGTTTATTTTTGTTTTTACACTTATTTAATGAAAAAGTGAGAACATTTTAGAAGATGCTTCACGATAACACCCGAAATCCTGTAGAGACTTCTTCATCTTCAGTTCAGTTCCCTTTTGGCGAAGCTCTTTTTGTTTTTACTGACAAATAAAATCCATTTTCATCTTCAGCTTTTTACCCGACACTGTATTTTAACCACACACACAAAAAAAGAAAACCAACATGCCATAGCAGCACTGCAACAATTACCGTTGGGTATGGTTGGTTCTCCTTAGGGGGTGAAGTGTTTTGCTCCTAAATTATCGCTGCGAAATGCAGCCTCAAAGTTCAACTTCAGAGTTTTTTTGGATTTTCTAATTAAATAACCGAGGACATTCTGAAGCTCTTGTGAAGCTGACCACTCCGAATGCACTTCAGAGAGTTGGCAGTGGCTCACGGCCACGCTTCATGCAACACAAGAGCAACAGATTTATCTTTTTCTCTCTGTGCCTACTCCTCTCTGTCCTCCTTTCTCTTCTTTCGGCTCAGGCTTCGTCAGCCAGCAAGTTGATGACATAAAGCAGGAAAGACTCAAACTCATCCAGCGGATGCAGGACTGGATCAGGGAGCTTTCCGGTGTTTGGCATGGCGTCTCAGTCCTCTCGTTTGATCTGGAGCGAGACGCTGCGTCGAGGCTGAGCCGCTCGCTTGTATGTTTGTGGCAGTTTTTCCAGCCTTCACTTTGAGGAAAGCTGCAGCGATGAGGGCCGTCGGACGGAAGTGTTTGGGATTCAGACTTGTTTACATCAACTCGCTAAATGTTGGGGGAGACCTGGAGGATATGGCTTAAAAATAGCATGAAGTTTTTTGGGTATTTATTTTTTATAACAGCCAATTTAAATCAACGTTTTTCTTGCTTTCTTCTCTAAAATAGAAATTACAAATGACAGAAAATATTTTCAGAAAGTGGCTTCTATTTCCGTCACCTTTCTTTGAGTTGCACGGCGAAGTGTTACGGCCCGGTTACGAGAATGTTTATTTAGTTCTGAGTTGAGTTGAAATATTAGCAGAATAAAGATGCAATTTTACTAGAAAAAAAAAACCATCTTAGAATTACAAGAAAACATTTGTTTAAATTAGAAAAAAGCTTCAATAGTTATCTGACGTGACAAGCTCAGTTCTTTGCACAATCATTTCTGAGTCCTTTTACTGATGATTTGTTTCCGATGTGTTAAAAGATTAAATGTTTTTATAACGGTAAGTATTACCTATAAAGTGTAATTTCATGAGATTTTCAACATTCCACACTTTAATTTAAAAGTAGGACTTCATTCACATAGTGAGAAAACAATACCAAACAATCTTAGTCTGGCCCTAATTCTTGGTCGCAGAGCTGACCTTAATTCAAAGTCCAAATAAACAGTCGCTGTAAGGCACAGTTGTCAAACAAGATGGCCGCCGTGGGCGTTCTGACATCACTCGGAACTATGAAAACCCAAGAAGTGCAAAAATCAGGATTTGTTTTGGAGAATCACAACTTTCCAATAATTAGATCTTCAAAATCCAGACATTTTGATTCATCGATAAAATCAGGGACTGATGTGAGTTCCTACAAATGTTGCAGAGAGGAAAAAAAAAATTAACTGAAACGATGTAACTAATCACAGCAATAGTTTAATCTTCTCAGCGACCCTCACTTTAAATCCATCTTATTGATTGAGTCGGCCCATCGCCACATGTTGCAGGGCCTCTCTCTGTCATACTCTGGTGGTGAAAGCAGAAAGGGAGAGTCCAAACCTCAAAAGCTCAACCAGCACAGACTGATGTGTTGAGCCAGGATGGACCTGTTGCCATGTGAGTGTGTCTCCAAGGCAGGAGTCCGTTACCGGCACACTGGGCCGCCGGGTCGCTGCTCCTACAGCACGAGCGAGGCCGTCCGCTTCAGGGGGTCCCAGCGGGCCGCTCTCGTTACTGGGGTGTGAGGAGGTGTGCTGGTGTGAACTACCACACCAGAGGTGGGTACCAGTGATGAGCTGCGGATCTTTGCACGGCAGTTCCAAGTCGAGGCCAAATCCACGTCTTTAATTATAAGTTTAAACAAGTTAAAACAAGTCGTCTTTTCTGCCTTTTGGATCCCAAAAGAGCTGCTGTGAGTTTCCATCGTCTTCATTCAGCACCAAAAAGAAAACATTTACCTGGAACGTTGTTTTGTTTTATTAAAGCAATCTATAAAAAAGTGTAAGACTTTTTTTTTTCCTCCAAGAAGTAACAGCTCAATGCTTTACTGAAGTAGTTTTTAATGCAAATGTTGCTTTTCTGTTACTTCTTTAGTTTCTTTGTTGGAAATCTGTCAGAAGTAGAAAATAAATTAATAAAATCTGTACGTACGTCATGTTTCACACACTGTCACAACTGTGCAAAATAAAAATATATAAAAATGCAAAGTTAAAACATTTATGCATTGGCAAAAACATCCACACAAAAAGTTTAATCTTTAGGGGACATTTAGTTTAGTTCCTAACACCTTCAGTGTAACAAGAGCTTTAAAAGTGAGTAATCCTACAACCTGAGGCCTAACCGCTTAGAAACTCACTAGATTTTAAAATATCTTTCTATTACTTAATTAATCTAAAAGTCTGATTTTCCTACATTTACAGTTAAATACAATTGATATGCATGTCACATATATAATAAAAAACACTTTAAAGAAATTGCACCAACAGAAATGGATTATTTTCCTTCTTATTCTCATTACTGACATTGCAAGCATTCTGAATATTCAATTTCTAAATGTGTACAAATAAACGGACTTCATTTTTTTGTTACCACACATTTTTCCAACTATATACCGATAACCCCGACAGATTTAGATCTAGCAAAATCCTTTAATTTTACAAACACATTTCTTCTGATTGGAAGGAATAATAACTATTTTGAGTGACCCAGACAGATTTCTGACTTGAATCTGATGGGGATCCTGTGGAGGGACATGAAGATCCCCTAGGAGGCCAGAAATTTGGAGGATTTAGATTTCAAATTATCAACCCAGAGGTGGGGGGGGGGGAAAGGACAAATCTCTTTACATTTCAAAAGAACTGAGTAAAAATAGTTTAAAAAAACAAAAAACAAAGATTTATCCATGTGAATTTACACATTATTTAAAAACAGCATGGGGAAAAAATATCTATACACTTTAAGAAAGATTGTGGAAAAAAATGTTGGTGTTGCAACAATCAAACCTTCAGCTTTTTTTCTTCCACTTCTATTTTGGTGATATGTCTTTGACGTTGGAAAGCCTCCTTTCCGTCACCCTAATCTTAGCGACCTCCACAGATTCTCCATTAGTTTCAACAGAGTCACTCAAAAATGTTTCTTCCAATTTGAAGAAACATTTTGCTAGTTCAATGATTTCTTTCAACCTAAATCTGAGGGAGATGTCAGTTTATAAAATGCTAAAATTTAAGCAAGTTGAAATTAATGCATAACAAAAATAAGTCAAATGAAGCTCTTTTGTTTGTATGCATTTAGCAATAGGATATTCAGAGTTTCTCATGTCAATAGTGAGCTGTAAAGGAATAAAAACAGATCTCATTTTAATCATCAGTACAGAAAGAACGAGGTCTGTTTCAGTTCGCACTATTTATTTAGAGTGCTTTAAATAGAGTTTCCATGTAACATGCGTAAAAATTAGATTTAATAATATGTATTATTACAGAGTTTGTCTTGTTTAAAATGTTTAGCATTATCTATGCAGCTTAACGCCTCTAAAACAGGGTGGACAGCTAAAGGTTTGCTGCATGAAGCCTTTAACTCACATGGTGTTATTCAATCAGGCGGCCCAAATGCTGATCTTAAAAGTTTTATCCGTTCATTCAGAGGAAAATGTAGCAGACAGACAATCTGTCTGACTTTATAGAGTGAATTCAGGGAATACTTCACCCAGCTTTCAGTAATCCCCTTCGTTAAACCACCTCTGCTTTTGAAATCATTGAAAAACTTTTAGAACCTGCCTAATTTGTTACTAAAGCCAATGTTCATGCGCTACGGTTCATAACCAAAGCATGACACCTAACCCGATGACTTGTGCAGCACATTTACACCTGTGGACAAAACTGAACACTTTAGCTGAAACGCAAATCGGATTAAACGATTGTTGAAATAATCGCCAACTAACTTAGTAATCAATTAATTGCTAACTGGGTTACACAGACTATGAAGAAGGCCATTTGCTGAAGGAATAATATACTCAAAGCAGTAATCAGGCCAAAACTATAGAAAATATGGACTTTAAGATAAAAAGGGTGAATATGTTTTACCCAGAACTCAAGTGGCAGTTTTAGCTTCACCTGATTAGATTTCTGTTAAAGAAATTCTCCTATTATTAATCTCCAGTTGTTATTAATACAAAAATGAATCAACAGATTATTCCTGCACTGTTGATGTTTAGTCAAGCAGAAAGGCTCAGCTTTCCACAGATGCATCCTTTGCTACAAATGATCAAGCACACACTGAAGAAATGCGGTGCTGCAGCATGTTAGGCAATAAAATGTGCATTTTATTATCTACAGAAGGAATTTAATTATTTGTCTTTGTATTTCTAATATTGCATGAAAAGGGTTAAATTAAAAATCTGCAAGGTGTGCCAATTTTTTATTCGATAGAGTAATAACTAAAATAATCAGTGGATGCAACCCTTCTGAATGCATAGCGGTCCGGGGTGAAAAAAAAGAAAAAAAGATTAACAATAAGTGTAGAAAATTACGCATGAAAAGAAAACAATCAATAATTTGAACCGCCGTCATCAAGTCAGACGATTATCCCCGACAGCTCACGTATTTTTCTGTGCCTGATGCAGACTGACGCAGGAGAAGAAAACCTTTTCTCTCTGTTTTTTTTTTTTTATTTTTTTATTGGGACTTTTTTCACAGTGACAATGATTCATTTTGAACGGATAACAAAAGCTGAAGTCTCACATCGTCGTGCAGCTGTTTCATCCGATTCTGAGGAGCCAAACTAACATGACGTGTGATGATAGTGAGGTGCAGTTGCAGAAAGTGTTTGATGAAAAAAAGTTCTTGTAGGTGATTTCAGTTATTTTTCTTATCTTCGGCGCGGCTTTTGATCAGCAGTGGGACATGACCTCGTTCTGGTCTTGTTTTTAGAAGGGACCCTGCTGGGAGTAGGTGTAGACTCTTTGATTTAGCACAAGAACTGAATCATTGCAGTTTTTATATTATGTACAATGTAAATGTTGAGGTAAGAGACCAAGGTTCAAGGAAAGTAATGAGTGGATCATTTCAACTTATGTTGCATTTTGCTTTTTTTTTAATGCCTTCAATTAGAAAATGATCTGTGCTGCTTAAACCAAAAATTCCTGGAGTCTAAATGAAAAGATCCATTAAGATTTGACAGTGTAAGCTCCTACACACACTCATTCTCCTTATCTTTTTGTTCTTCTGCAAACAGATAAGAAAAATAATTTTTTTGCAACTGAAATTGGTATGTCTCGCGGTTAAACCAGCAGAAAGCAACTTAAATCTAAAGAAGAGAATACAGTTTTAATCACACAAGCCGTAGAAGACATTTGTGGATAATTTTATCTCCTTTTTCTCTTGCCTCTCATTTCCTGTTTCCTATTATGCTCATGTATAAATGTATAAGTAGAGAACTGAAATTGCAGAGGGTCATGCAAATCACACTGTTCTGGGTATTCACACTGGTTCTATTATTTGTGTACACGTACTGAACTGGTGGTGTGTGAGGGGAGAAAGAAAAACGTCTGTTACAGCTTGTTTCCACTGACATATTCACCCATCTTAAACACACACACACACACATAGCTCATATAGAAACAAGGTTCGTATAGTTTCAAAGTGAATGTGTGGCTGTCTTCAATAGAAGCAACTGGGAGATCTAAAAATCACCTACCATGAAGGGATTTTTTTTTGGCTTTCTCTCCTTCCCCACATTAACCTGGGGCAATTAGTCGTCTTAATCAGTCAGTTTCTTTTACAGAATAGAAAAACTTATAACTGAAAATTGTGTATTTACACTTACGCTCCTGTTTTCATGAGTAAAGTCCTCCTGCTCGTTAAGTCTGCAGAAAGGGAGAAATTTTATCACTGAAAAGCGCCCTGACAAAGATGGCGTTGATCAGTCCTTCCACCGCTAGCAAAAACCACCTCCAGTAAGATGATGGACACCACAGTCGCCAACAGACTCTGTTACGCCGTCGTTACGTTTAATGCAGGGATCAGCAGGGGCGTCCGTTTTCCCGTCATATCCACTTCAACTTCTGATTAGACGTCTGTCCTGCTAAATGAAATTTGCTCAGACCCACAAATGAGAGAAAAAAAACAAACAAACAAAAAACACCTTACAATTACTTGTAAATATTAGGTTTTAAAATAATACTTTATTTTAGTAGAAACTTTTGCCAAAACAAAACAAAAAAAGAATGTTTGCATTTTCTTCTGTGGAATATTTATGTTTATCCACAATTATGTGACAGAATACTAAAAGACGGACATGGTTTCTAATCTAATCGTGATTAAAAAGAAGAACAGAAAAATGTCAAAGTTTTTAAGAGCCATAGTGGAAAGTTCAAAGAATCACTGGAGCCACAGGCTGCAGACCCCGGCCTCAGACCTTTGAGTGTCTGACAGAGGGAAGCAGTGGGAGGTTTACCTGCGGGCCGAAAGGTCGAACGGCAGCCATTAAAGATGATATTACATTGGATATATTTCCCGTAATAAAAACTCAACTGAGTGACAAACTGTTTATATCTGTTTCAGGATATCACAATATATTTAAATATATATTTTTAGGTGTACTGAAAAATTTAAAAAGGTAATTTGTGTGCATTTGGAGTGTTGGAAGCACAAGAATCACGAAGGAATTAGTGAACAACATCAGGGAGAAAACATGTTTGGTTGTTCTGGTTCTGATCTGATATTTTTATGGAAGCTGTACAAAAGTACAAGCAAACAAATCTGAAGATAAAATTTTATTCAAAACATAAAAGAGGGAAAAAAATACAATTAACAGATATTAAAGATTGTGCCTAATGTAATGTCACTAGTGGAACTTGTGCAAGGAGTTTTATCTTTATTAAAAGCTTGTTACAGCAAAAAATAAATAAATAAATAAAATAGTGACCATCTCCATGACAAAATGATTCAAAAATCTTGGTTTCTAGATGGCTGACATTTTATGATGAGGGTCACTTTAATATAATTCAGTTGTTCAAGCATTCAGATGTTATTCTGTGATCCGGAGGGGTCGTACACTCTGAGGGATTTTTAAGTGAGAACGACTAGAAGGAGGTTTCTGCTGACAAATGGGTTAAACTGATGTGAAAGCAATTAAATCAAAGCGTGTAATTTGGTGTGATTTTCATTTTAGTTGTAGCAAACAGTAAGTAAAAATCAAATGCTCTCAGAGGTTTGGTTGTCCCGGTTATCAATATGGTTTAATTCAAGAACATTTTAAAATATGTATTTTAATCAGAGGCAGACCTTATATAGTGCACTTCATATTTAAATCGTGCAATATGTTGTGCAAGCAGCAATAATTTGTGTGAAAAGCTGAGAATTATTGTGTTTGAACCTTTGTGACCAATAGCTAGAATCAGTGACACACACACACACACACACAAAAAATCAAAGTGCCAGAAAATACTTTAAGCTAGCTGCCACATGGCTTTAGCCGCTAGGTGAAAAACTAATTTATGTCAAAGCTACTTGGCTTTTTATTTTTAATAGTGATATTTCAATACAAAAAAAAAAAAACAGCCTGAAAATGACTCACTATAATCTCAGTTGCACTGCAACATGTGGTGTCAGTAAAAAGCAAAACCTTCAGATTGGAGGGGCTGCAATGGTAGTTAAGAGTTTTTGTTTTAATTTATGCCTTTGTTTTTGTGACGAGGCTTCATTTTCATTTCCTCGGTTAGAACTGAAATTGTTTCATGATTTTATATTATACAGATACAACTACAGTTTAACTTGAAGGGGTGAAATTTAATGAGTGGCTGCTTCACTGCACGCCTTTTTGAACATATAAAAGGAATTAAATGTATACGTCTGTTTTCTCTGAATTAGGTTGTGCTACTTAATGAAACATATAAGTTTTGCTATTATGTGACCAGACACATTTTAAATAGACGTGAACGTACAATTATTATAGGTGTAATTAATCTGTTGTTTCAGCAGGAATAAG